>NW_027363342.1:850000-910000 GCF_046119375.1 Phyllobates terribilis
ACGGAAAATAGTTTGGAGGACTTGCATGTCCTTTTTTATTTATTATGAGAAAATCATAAAAGATCCCGTTTTTTAACCATGCTGTGACTTTCTGCTGAGGGAGAGGGAGAGAGCTGCCCTATTCAGAGTCTGTAATAAGACCTGCTGACAAAAGTGTTGAAGATACAGTCTAATGTGAATTAACAATGAAAAAAAGTTAATTTAACAAATGGCTTGTATTTTTTAATACAAACTTTTTTTGTGTTTACAGCTCCTTTAAAGGGAATCTGTCATCAGGTTTTTGCCACCTAATCTGAGAGCAGCATAATGTAGGGTTAGAGGCACTGATTCCAGTAATGTGTCACTTACTGGGCTGCTTAGTGTTGTTTTGATAAAATCATTGTGACGCACCCCCTGGGCCATATTCTTTAGGGGAATACCCGGAGCCGGATCAGATGGGGGTTGTAGTCTCCGAGTGGCTGTGACCCGGTCCGTGCCCAGGGTGTCAAGCTCAGAGTATGTGGCAGTCCTACAGATGTTACAAAGTTCGTTATGTCGACTACGCCACCCGTTGGATTGCGGTCACTACGGCCGCCGCTGCAGCAGGGTCCGCTGAGGCTGATGGTGTTGGTGCAGCTTTAGATAGTATAACCCCCAACGGGAGGGGTATAGCCTCAGGGGGTCAGGTGCAGAGGATAGGGGTTGTGGTGGTGCAGCATAGATGGTAAGTAAAGACAGAGTCGGGTTGTGCAGTTTAGGGTATTTACTTACTGCTGATGTTCCGGTCACTCCAGCTTCAAGTGACCACCCGAGCCGTGCTGCGTCCACCAGGTCCTGGATTCAGCCAACCCCCAAGCAAGTCCGGAGCGTGTCCCTGAGCCCTCCTTCTTGTCCTTTCTTCTGGCCGTCCCCACTAGTGATCCACCTAGGTCCAGCTCCCTCGGGCCTTCTGTTGGGAGACCCTTGGCCTTGGGTTCCCTGACCCTACACGTGGTTTGCCTTCAGGGTGGATGTGGTGGGTGGCCGTGGCAGATCCTGCCCACGGCCTCCGGTCTCTGGCTGAGGTGTGCTTTTGCCCCCACCAGTTTGGGATCCGGTACCCTGTTGCCAACTCTTCACCCGGTGATGGACTTTGGGTTCTCAGAGTCCTTTTCTTTCACCCCCTCTGGGTCTTTCTTCCTTTCTCCTCTCTCACTCTGGCTCAGGCTTCTCTGCTCTTCTGCTCTCTTCCTTTGCTCTGCTCTGACAAAAGACTGACAGACTGACTGACCAGCCTCCTACAAAGACTCCTCTGCAAAGACTCACAGACTGACCTCTCACAGACTGACCCTGATCTAAGATGGTTCCCACCTTATATACTCCCTCTATGTGTGAGCTCAGGTGACCAGCACCCAATGAGCTCCTAACTTTACCCAGACTGCTCCCCCTATCTGCCCCTACACTACTTGGGATGTTCCACCCCCCTCCCACTCCAGCCAAGGACAGACTCGGTCGTACCTGCACATTTCTAAGTGGGAGTACCGTTGGTCTGCCCTCCGGAAATGGGATGTGTGTAGTGCATGCAGCTCTCTGGGCTCAGATCCACACTCCATCCTTACCCGGGAGTGGAATATCACACCTCTGGGTGAGGTGCAATACCCCTGTAGCAGCCGAATCCTCAGGGTGCTACATTCCCCCCTGGTAAATCACAGCACGTCCTCGGGCTGCAAGATATAAACAACACCAAAACATACAATTTTTTTGCATAAACAACATAATAAAACATCATATAAAACATCATATATATATCAGCATCATCATATAACTTTTCATATTAATAACATTCTCGTCGCCTCTGGCTCCTCCTCCGGTCACTGTGCAACGTGTGACCGGGTAAAGTGCGACAGTCTTTGGAACTCGTGGCTTTCCTATAAAACCAGTAGGGGGCGCTTTAGGACGCGCAACTATTTACAAGGGATATGGCCGCTCTCAGTCCTCGGCCAGGTATTAGGGAGGAATGACCGCTCTCAGTCCTCGGTCAGTGGGATTTAAGGGATAAACGGGTAAACAGTTCACACATGCTGGTCCCAACGGGGACTATATTATCAGCAACAGTTTCTTTGGTACCCCTACGGGTAACTATATACAGCTTCTACTCTGCCGTACTCAACGACGACGTCCTCCTGCTCTTTCTTTGTGGTTACCTTTAGCTTCAGACCCGTCTGGGTCCCCTTGTTCTTCCTCCTCACACCGCAGCTCTTCCTCCGTCAGGCGATGCACATGGAGGGCGTAGGGTCCTTTGGCACACTTGTGCCGGGTAAAGGTGACCTCGTCCCCGATGTAAAGGTCACGACCTCTGTGTCCCTCCGGTAGGTGGGACTCAACGTCTCTCCTGGTCACGAAGACGTCGCCTGGGGTGCGGTGGTCTCGGATGAAGCCCCACCCATGCTGCATGTTAAACTTGATCACAGTCCCGGTGGTGCGGGGACTATGCGCTGCACGGGGGTCTCTCCTGGCCCGGCTCTTCTGCTCCGCGCTCCTTATTTGAGCTTGCTGTTCCCGGACCCGCCTCTCTCTCCGCTCCCTCTCAAAGACCTCGAGCTGTTGCCGGCAGCACTCTGCACGCTCCGCTGCGGCTGCCCGAGTCTCTTGAGTGAACCCCATGAGATCTTCTCCGGTGGGGTCCCACTCAAACTGGGCCTCTTCTAGCGGGGGCGAGATCCTCTTGACGGGCTTTGGAGCCGGGATCAGGGGTTCATCTAGTGGTCTCTCTTTCTGGAGTCGGGGATGGTGAAACTCCGGTGGCCATATGAAGGGCTGCCCATCCGGGCACGTATGTTGGGCGAACAGGTCCTCACCCAGGTGCGGCACTCTTGGTTTTATGGGCGCGGTGGTGGTAGCGGCGCCCGGGTTAACCAGGCCTTGCGGCCAGGCCTGGGGCACCTGGAAAGTGAAGGGCACCGTAAGGACGGCGGCGCCCTGGGCTACTTGGCCCTGCGACCAGGCCGGTGGCTCCGCGGAGGTAGGGGGCGCTGTTGGTATTGCGGCGCCCGGGGGTACTAGGCCTTGCGACCAGGCTGGTGGTACTTCCTGCTTGGTCACGCTCGGGGTCGAGGCGTGTGACGTCACAGGGGTCGCGGCTCCCGTTTGAGGCCTAGTCTGCGGCGGTGACGTTGCAGCGACGGGCACGGCAGGGGATACTTCGGGCTCTGCGACGGGGAGCTGGGGCAGGTACGCGGTTTCCCGGTTTGGGGTAGAGACGTCCCCTTTACCTGCCTCCTTTCGTTCGGCTCCCTTCTCGGCGCCGTCTCCAGCCTTCAGTCCTCCTGCGCCATCCTCAGAGGCGGTCTGTCTCCTCGTCTCGGGTGGCGTGCTCCGCTGACGAGTTCTTGTCTGCTGGGCCATCTCACGGCTCCACTCCGCCAACGTCTCCCGCTGCACCCGGGCCATCCTCCTTGCGAGGCCCTCCAGCGCGGTCTGTGCACACTCCCGATCTCGGGGGAGCTGTGCGAGGACCTCCACTAGGCCTAGTGGGGTCGTTACTTCTAGCAGGCTCCTGACCAACGGGTCGGTGCTGCTCTGCTCTCCTTCTGCTGTTTCCGGCAGGCTCCTGGCCAGCGGGCCGGTGCTGCTCTGCTCTCCTTCCATCTCCGGGTAAGCTTCTTCTGGACTCAGCTCTAGGCTTCTTGTCTCCGGGTGCGCTCTCTCCAGACTGCTCCAGGCGACACCCATCTTTGCTCTCTTGTTCTCAGTCCTCCCACTTCGAGGGCGGTCCCGGGGCCACTTGGTGATTGTCAGCTCCAGGGGCAGTTCTTTCACGCTGACAGACACCTCTAGCATCACAGTCTCTGTTGGTGGGGGCGGTTTCCACTTTTGGCGCCATTTTCGGTCCTGGCCCACGATGGGAGGCGGCCTCTTGCCATCCTCTGGCACGCCCATAATGGCGTCCGCTCTGACAAGGCGGGAAACCTTTGGAAATGGCGGGAATCGTTTCCCAGTGGCGGGAAACTCTGCAGATGACGGGAAAAAGCTGTTAATGGCGGACAACCGGCGGGAATCGATCTGTGATGGAGTCCGATGGCGGGGACCCTCCGGAACCGGCAGGAGACTTCTTTTTGAGGTAAACTTGTTCTTTTCTTCAGGCACGCAGTACCCGGGTGTTGCGGGCACGTAATCCTGCCGACTACGCCAAAGTTGACGCACCCCCTGGGCCATATTCTTTAGGGGAATACCCGGAGCCGGATCAGATGGGGGTTGTAGTCTCCGAGTGGCTGTGACCCGGTCCGTGCCCAGGGTGTCAAGCTCAGAGTATGTGGCAGTCCTACAGATGTTACAAAGTTCGTTATGTCGACTACGCCACCCGTTGGATTGCGGTCACTACGGCCGCCGCTGCAGCAGGGTCCGCTGAGGCTGATGGTGTTGGTGCAGCTTTAGATAGTATAACCCCCAACGGGAGGGGTATAGCCTCAGGGGGTCAGGTGCAGAGGATAGGGGTTGTGGTGGTGCAGCATAGATGGTAAGTAAAGACAGAGTCGGGTTGTGCAGTTTAGGGTATTTACTTACTGCTGATGTTCCGGTCACTCCAGCTTCAAGTGACCACCCGAACCGTGCTGCGTCCACCAGGTCCTGGATTCAGCCAACCCCCAAGCAAGTCCGGAGCGTGTCCCTGAGCCCTCCTTCTTGTCCTTTCTTCTGGCCGTCCCCACTAGTGATCCACCTAGGTCCAGCTCCCTCGGGCCTTCTGTTGGGAGACCCTTGGCCTTGGGTTCCCTGACCCTACACGTGGTTTGCCTTCAGGGTGGATGTGGTGGGTGGCCGTGGCAGATCCTGCCCACGGCCTCCGGTCTCTGGCTGAGGTGTGCTTTTGCCCCCACCAGTTTGGGATCCGGTACCCTGTTGCCAACTCTTCACCCGGTGATGGACTTTGGGTTCTCAGAGTCCTTTTCTTTCACCCCCTCTGGGTCTTTCTTCCTTTCTCCTCTCTCACTCTGGCTCAGGATTCTCTGCTCTTCTGCTCTCTTCCTTTGCTCTGCTCTGACAAAAGACTGACAGACTGACTGACCAGCCTCCTACAAAGACTCCTCTGCAAAGACTCACAGACTGACCTCTCACAGACTGACCCTGATCTAAGATGGTTCCCACCTTATATACTCCCTCTATGTGTGAGCTCAGGTGACCAGCACCCAATGAGCTCCTAACTTTACCCAGACTGCTCCCCCTATCTGCCCCTACACTACTTGGGATGTTCCACCCCCCTCCCACTCCAGCCAAGGACAGACTCGGTCGTACCTGCACATTTCTAAGTGGGAGTACCGTTGGTCTGCCCTCCGGAAATGGGATGTGTGTAGTGCATGCAGCTCTCTGGGCTCAGATCCACACTCCATCCTTACCCGGGAGTGGAATATCACACCTCTGGGTGAGGTGCAATACCCCTGTAGCAGCCGAATCCTCAGGGTGCTACAATTGATTTGTCAGAAGGTAATTATTACTAGATGACTAGTAAGTTCTGTAGGACCCCACCCCCATCACTGATCAGTAGATTTCTGTGTACACTGAGCATGGGCAGAAAGCTGCCAATCAGTGGTGTGGGCGGGGCTATACAGAGCGCAGCATTCAGAGAGCTGCTAGATCTGCAGCAGATAAAACGGTGATTTTCTCAAAATGACAACAAGCAGCTGAAAAAGTGACACATCGCTGGAATCAGGGTATCTGCCCCAATATTGTGCTGCTCTCAGATGGGGCAGCACAATTAATATTATGCCAAATTAATTTCCCGTGAACTATCACATGATCTATCACGGGGATCATGTGACATGTCACGTGATAAATCAGGTGTGTGGAGGGGGCCCTTGCTACTCTTAATCCACCCCTGAGTGAGACTAATACTGTACAACCAAATTGGCTCAGCACAAAAGGTTTCTTCAGATGTGGAGCCAATCGGTGCAAAGCGTGTCTACATGCGGTTAAAACAGATAGTTTTATGTCCTTAAGTAATGATAGAGAATATAAAATTCATGATTTCCTCAATTGTAATTCATCAGGGGAGTCCCTGTGGATTTTCACATTGGATACCACAGGGGTTAAATTCAAGACAGGATCTGATACTGCAGTATTAAGAAATATAATTCTGCATTTATTTCCATGCATGTACACTGGGTACGGAAAGTATTCAGACCCCTTTACATTTTTCACTCTTTGTTTCATTGCAGCCATTTGGTAAATTCTAAAAAGTTAATTTTTTTCTCATTAAAGTCCACTCTGCACCCCATCTTGTCTGAAAGAAAACAGAAATGAAGAAATTTTTGCAAAATTTAATAAAAAAGAAAAACTGAAATATCACACGGGCATAAGTATTCAGACCCTTTGCTCAGTATTGAGTAGAAGCACCCTTTTGGGCTAGTACAGCCATGAGTCTTCTTGGAAATGATGCAACAAGTTTTTCACACCAGCATTTTGGGATCCTCTGCCATTCTTCCTTGCAGATCCTCTCCAGTTCCGTCAGGATGAATGGGAAACGTTGGTGGACAGCCATTTTCAGGTCTCTCCAAAGATGCTCAATTGGGTTTAGGTCAGGGCTCTGGCTGGGCCAGTCAAGAATGGTCACATAGTTGTTCTGAAGCCACTCCTTTGTTATTTTAGCTGTGTGCTTAGGGTCATTGTCTTGTTGGAAGGTGAACCTTTGGCCAAGTCTGAGGTGCAGAGCACTCTGGAAGAGGTTTTCATCCAGGATATCTCTGTACTTGGCCGCATTCATGTTTCCTTCAATTGCAACCAGTCGTCCTGTCCCTGCAGCTGAAAAACACACCCATAGCATGATACTGCTGTTATGATCTGCTACAAGAACTAAGGAAAGAGAGGAAATCTGTCCATACAATAGGACTAAGCTGATTCCTTACGATGCAGCGGGCAACCTGTTCCTTGCAAACAGACCCGCCTATGTCCGCGGCTAATCTGAACACAGACCTATAGATTAAAGGGAGGGGTCCCTAAAAGAACTAAGGACTGGGACAAAACTGGACACCTCCTGGCAGAAGTAGTAGCAGAAGAAGACAAACAGACAAAAGTACTTAGTGGTCCAAGGACCAAACAAACTAGAGAGATACAGTAGGTACAAAGCACCTGGCTAGATTAAGAGTCAAAGTAACACTGAAGTCCAGCAAAGCCTGAAGGGCGGAGCTGGAATAAATAGGCAGAAGGTCACATGACCACAAAATAGAAAAAACTAACAGGAGGGTTCTAACAACTGCCACCACCATGTTTCACTGTTGGGATTGTATTAGGCAGGTGATGAGCAGTGCCTGGTTTTCTCCACACATACCACTTAGAATTATCACCAAAAAGTTCTATCTTCGTCTCATCAGACCAGAGAATCTTATTTCTCATAGTCTGGGAGTCCTTCATGTGTTTTTGAGCAAACTCTATGCGGGCTTTCATATGAGGAGAGGCTTCCATCTGGCCACTCTGCCATAAAGGCCCAACTGGGGAAGGGCTGCAGTGATAGTTGACTATGTGGAACTTTCTCCCATCTCCCTACTGCATCTCTGGAGCTCAGCCACAGTGATCTTGGGGTTCTTCTTTACCTCTCTCACCAAGGCTCTTCTCCCACGATTGCTCAGTTTGGCTGGACGGCCAGGTCTAGGAAGACTTCTGGTGGTCCCAAACTTCTTCCATTTAAGGATTATGGAGGCCACTGTGCTCTTATGAACCTTGGGTAATGCAGAAATTCTTTTATAACCTTGGCTAGATCTGTGCCTTGCCACAATTCGGTCTCTGAGCTCCTTGGGCAGTTCGTTTGAGCTCATGATTCTCATTTGGTCTGACATGTAGTGTGAGCTGTGGGGTCTTATATAGACAGGTGTGTGCCTTTCCAAATCAAGTCCTATCAGTTTAATTAAACACATTTGGACTCCATTGAAGGAGTAGAACCATCTCAAGGAGGATCACAAGGAAATGGACAGCATGTGACTTAAATATGAGTGTCTGAGCAAAGGATCTGAATACTTATGACCATGTGATATTTCAGTTTTTCTTTTTTAATAAATTTGCAAAAAAATTCTATATTGCTGTTTTTTTCAGTCAAGATGGGGTGCTGAGTGTACTTTAATGAGAAAAAAATGAACTTTTTAGAATTTATCAAATGGCTGCAATGAAACAAAGAGTGAAAAATTTAAAGGAGTCTGAATACTTTCCGTACTCACTGTATGTATCTATATAAACTGCTCCAAAAATAAAGGGAACACTTAAAACAACAGAATATAACTCCAAGTAAATCAAACTTCTGTGAAATCAAACTGTCCACTTAGGAAGCAACACTGATTGACAATCAATTTCACATGCTGATGTGCAAATGGAATAGAGGATAGATGGAAATTATTGGCAATTATCAAGACAACCTCAATAAAGGAGTGGTTCTGCAGGTGGGGACCACAGACCACATCTCAGTACCAATGCTTTCTGGCTGATGTTTTGGTCACTTTTGAATGTTGGTTGTGCTTTCACACTCGTGGTAGCATGAGACAGACTCTACAACCCACAGAAGTTGCTCAGATAGTGCAGCTCATCCAGGATGGCACATCAATGCGAGCTGTGGCAAGAAGGTTGGCTGTGTCCAGAGGCTGGAGGCGCTACCAGGAGACAGGCCAGTACACCAGGAGATGTGGAGGGGGCCGTAGGAGGGCAACAACCCAGCAGCAGGACCGCTACCTCCGCCTTTGTGAAAGGAGGAACAGGAGGAGCACTGCCAGAGCCCTGCAAAATGACCTCCAGCTGGCCACAAATGTGCATGTGTCTGCACAAACGGTTAGATACCGACTCCATGAGGGTGGTATGAGGGCCCGACGTCCACAGATAGGGGTTGTGCTCACAGCCCAACACCATGCAGGACGCTTGGCATTTGCCACAGAACACCAGGATTGGCAAAGTTGCCACTCGCGCCCTGTGCTCTTCGTAGATGAAAGCAGGTTCACACTGAGCACATGTGACAGACGTGACAGAGTCTGGAGACGCCGTGGAGAGTGACATCCTTCAGCATGACCGGTTTGGCAGTGGGTGAGTAATGGTGTGGGGTGGCATTTCTTTGGAGAGCCGCACAGCCCTCCATGTGCTCGCCAGAGGTAGCCTGGCTTCCATTAGGTACCGAGATGAGATCCTCAGACCCCTTGTGAGACCATATGCTGGTGCGGTTGGCCCTGGGTTCCTCATAATGCTGGACAATGGCAGACCTCATGTGGCTGGAGTGTGTCAGCAGTTCCTGCAAGATGGAGGCATTGAAGCTATGGACTGGCCCGCCCGTTCCCCAGACCTGAATCCGATTGAGCACATCTGGGACATCATGTCTCGCTCCATCCGCCAACGTCACGTTGCACCACAGACTGTCCAGGAGTTGGCGGATGCTTTAGTTCAGGTCTGGGAGGAGATCCCACAGGAGACCATCCGCAACCTCATCAGGAGCATGCCCAGGCGTTGTAGGGAGGTCATACAGGCACGTGGATATATATATATATATATATATATATATATATATATATATATATATATATATATATGCCTTTTTGTCATTCTAGTAGTAGGGCCATAATTAAGACATGATTTGTTGAAACGTGTAGGTCTGTAAGCTATGATAGTTGCACATTTGCTGTATTCTTTGTGGAGCAGTGTTTTATATGGCTAATAAAAGCTAAGTTTTAATATTTTTTCTACTAAATAAACCTTTACGCTGGATCATTTGCACTTTTCCCTTGTCTGACTGCACTTACGTTTTGCCCTGGTACCACTTATCTGCATCTCCAGAAGTTTCCCATTTCTCTATTATACTCTTCAAATTACATTTTGAGACTTTCTCCTCCTGCTGTTGCACATATTTTTTTCCCTTCATCTGCACAGGTATCATTAATCTATCAACTATAATGGCCGTACCAGGTCCTGCAGGTCCTGTATCCCGTACACATAACGTGGGCAGTGCACGGCATGCCGCTAGTTTTTATTCTGAGTGCTCTTATATACGGTGGTAGTTTTACACAATGTTGAGCCTGTGATTTGCAGAGTGAAATGTCTGACTGCTAGAACAGAAGTATACGGCAGATTCTACAGCATGGATACATAAAGGACGTCCTGGGGGAATATACCTCCCTCCAACACTCGTCCAGTCCCTGCCTCACACTAGAGACATTTATAATAACTCCAGGACTATGGAGCTGGTCATTTTCTCATAATCTGTGGCCATTATTAGTGATCTCACATTGTACGGTAATATCACCCTGGAGGTTGTGATGTATTTAGTGTAATAGCGCCATCTAGAATATACAGTATATATCAGGCGATACCATGCTTACTATAGTTAGTCGTCTTCTGTGCCCTCTATAGCTATCTATTATACTTTATATTTCTTTATAATAATTTATAATAAATTACTCGATAGTTTTACAGCTTTATGATGTTTATTAATCTGCTGAAATGATAAAAGAAAGTCGAACCTTACAGTGGACACAGGTGGAAGTGTCCTCCATGATGGTGTAGGCTGAGGTGGAGCAAGTATTTAGTCAGTGGGGGATCAAGATGACGAGTATTCCCCAGGGTTCCCTGTTATCAGGGAGGGACCCGGTGTATGCAATCAAAAGATCTTATCCTCTGACCGGCTTTGTGCCATCAACAGGTAATGATCCTCTGTCCGGCTGTGTGCCATCAACAGGTAATGACCATCCGGCAGTCCGACATCAACTGGTCATCACCCTCCAGCTGTGTGCAATCAACAGGTAATGACCATCCGGCAGTGCGCCATCAACAGGTAATGACCCTCTGGCTATGGCCATCAATAGGTCATCACCCTCCGGCTGTGTTCCATCAACAGGTAATGACCATCCGGCAGTGTGCCATGAACAGGTAATGACCATCCGGCTGTGTGCCATCAACAGGTAATGACCATCCGGCAGTGCACCATCAACAGGTAATGACCATCCGGCAGTGCACCATCAACAGGTAATGACCCTTTGGCTATGGCCATCAATTGGTCATCACCCTCCGGCTGTGTGCCATCAATAGGTAATGACCATCCGGCAGTGCGCCATGAACAGGTAATGACCATCCGTCTGTGTGCCATCAACAGGTAATTATCCTCTGTCCGGCTGTGTGCCATCAACAGGTAATGACCCTCTGGCTATGGCCATCAATAGGTCATCATCCTCCAGCTGTGTGCCATCAACAGGTAATGACCCTCTGGCTATGGTCATCAATAGGTCATCACCCTCCGGCTGTGTGCCATCAACAGGTAATGACCCTCTGGCTATGGCCATCAATAGATCATCACCCTCCGGCTGTGTGCCATCAACAGGTAATGACCCTCTGGCTATGGCCATCAATAGATCATCACCCTCCGGCTGTGTGCCATCAAATGTTTTTATCTTCTGTCCAGTTTTGTGCCATCAAGAGGTAATGACCCTCCAGCTGTGGGCCATCAACAGGTCATCACCCTTCGGCATTTAGGCTTCTTGTCTTCTGTAAGATGCGATTCTTGAGTCTCCTGATGCTAAAAAATATTTAAAAAATCACCGATTAAACTAATAATCTATCTTGTACATAAGCATCACAATTTATAATCTATCTAGTGCATAAGTATGACAATTTAGCTCACAGAACATACACTATGGTAAAACATTAGACCCTACAAGCAGAAATTTGCTAAACTAACATAAATATAACTGACAAATCAGTAGAAAAATCGCTACCAATGGCACAGCTCTCTTCACATCAACCTGTAACCATAGTAGATAAGAAATAGAGGACAATGCTCATAGTCAGTTATCAACAATTCGGCATGGGGCATCCCACCAGAGACATTATAATATCTAGTAGATTATAGATGGCAATAGAATTTACCAACAAGCACATAGTACGCCAAACTCAAGTACATAGTATGCCAAACCTCGACACGTTTTCCTAAAATAGGTTCATCAGAAGCACATACTAGACAGTGATACTTAGCAAAGCGTTCATAGATATATGCGCCATATGATAAGGTGCTAAAGTGCAAGTGTGTGACAAAATATCCATGCGATTTCAGGTGCAATGCTGCATTGTATGTAGTAAGATGGTGCCCATCAGACAGCATGTATAGGACTAACCTGTGATGAAAACACGAGCAATGGGAAAGTTCAAGCAGTTGCCTTCTCAATCTTCCTCGCCTCTAAGACATCTAAGGAAACATCTTCTCCTCTTGATTTTGGGTTGAGGTGTTGTAGGCATTTCAGGCTCTGGCATTCTAGGTTCTGACATACTAGGTTCTGACATGGTAGGTTCTGGTGTTCTAGGTTCTGGTGCTCTTGGCTCTGGAATTCTGGGTTGTTGGCTTCTCTGAAAAATCAGTAACCTCTCTTTAAGCTCCGTTGAACTTCGAGCTCTTCTTCCTATATTGTTGTGAGGGATCATTCTGACCCAGACAATATCACTGAACGCCACTTTATAGTTGCAACTAGGAACCTTTTTCGCATCCTGCGGTGCAGGAGCCATGGATGGAGTAGAACATTTGCCATTGGGCAGGACAGGTGTTCTCCTGGAGTCTTGCTTCTGAATCTGAGGGATGCAAATCGGCTCCTTACAAGCACTTTGTTCCTTCAGAATGGTTTTGTTCTCAGGAGTTTTCTGATTGTTTCACCAGGTTCAGACATTGCCCACTTGCTCAGGACAAGACTTAAGGCCAAATACTCTAGTATTGTCAGTAGTGTCATCACCGCAACAAAAACTGCGTCACGGAAGAGCCAAAGAGGAAGATTGATGGAAGCTTGATAGGTGCTTGTTCTGAGATCCACGGGTAGTGGGTCATCCTATAATAAAGAAAAAAAACATAATAAAGTCCTGTATATTTATACCCAATCCAGTCAAACAGAGAGCCCTTGTTATTATACAGTGATGGATACATTATCAAGCAACTTTCAGAAATATCCCATTGAGAAGATCAGGAAGAAGTTTGGGATTCACCTCCAGGGTCCATGGAATATTATTTACAGTTGGACTTTCATATGACGGACGGTCACGTGTCCAGTATGAGAAGTCCTGCAAGAGGCGATATTCTCATTAGCTGATCCTTGTGACCTCCATATTGATGAGAACATACTCGCCCTCAGTGTACTGTAATGTGGGGGGTAGAGCAACGTAAAGCACAGAAATGATAGGATGATACTCATCATCTCCAGAGGTCTCTCAGCACCAAGGTATGGTCAATGAGATACAAGCTGCAGATGGGCCGAGGCTTCTAATATACCCAGGGGTGACATCACAAAGCCCTCTGTGACATCATTGCACAGTTCTATCCATCATGTCACTGATACTTTGGACCTAACTAAATGTCTAAAAGAGAACCCTTCCACATGATTTCCAATCACGGAGCAGCTTCAGTTTTTCAAGAAAAGTTTAAAAAATATAATCTGTGCTGTGATTGGTCACAATGGCACATGAAGCAGAACGTCTTTAGATCTTTTAAAGGGAAAGTGTCAGCAATTTTTTTACAATTGTAAAATTGTAAAGTATTTATATTTATATATAAATACACATATATATTTAAAAAGGTTTTAATGGTATAAAATCTGAAAAAAATATTTTAACTCTTTTGATGTTTTCATCTTGTAAACACTAGGGGGAGCAGCTGCTGATATTTCCATGAAAACAGAATACAGCTAGCTCGCATTACGACTGCAGTAAAAGTGGGCGGGATCTGCTCACATGGGTGTGATGTCACTCCTCCCCTTCTGGGCGTTTGCAAAAAGGTAAATGAGACTGTAGTTTAGGATCACAGTGCGGAGCGATCACTGGTGACTGCAAAGTGATATATAAGGGACAACACCAAAGTCATTAATCACTACAAGGACAAGGCAGGAATGTGGGAGTCAGAGGGGTCACCCCACACTTATATCCCCTCTGACTGTCACTTCCTAAGCTCCTTTCCCTGCCATAACCTCTTATTCCCGCAGGTAAATTCTTACAGGACCCCCCTCCCCATCCCCTTCCCCTGCCGCAGCTGATTCTAAACGTCCTCCATATGTAATAATAGACAGGTACTCACCGGCAGCCTATGGTAATTCACAGGGTAGAACAGGGTACAGCACAGAAACAATATGGCGATCCTCATTGTCTCCAGGGGGTATCTCAGCACCAAGATATGGCCAATGAGATATGAGCTCCAGGTGGATGGAGCCCCCTTATATACCCCAAGGGTGACATCACAACGCCCTCTGTGACATCATCACCCACAACATTCCGTCACATGACATCACCCAGCACCAGCATCATGTGACCCAGCATAAATAGAAAGTCCTTGTTGGCTATAGCAACTATTCAAAACTAAGTTTAAACTTTTCCAACAGCTAAAGGCGGCTCTGTGATGGCAGTTTCTTCTTGTGGACGGTTGTGATAAATCTGCAGAACATCTACATAACGCGACATGTAGAAAATCCTGTCTTTTCCCCTCTGTTCTTCCTCTGGTGCTACAGAGACGGATAGAAGGAGCTTTTCCAGACCTTACAGTGCACAATATGGGACCTAATCACTGATATCCCAGATCTCCTCAGTACAAGCATACCGCCAACCTATGAGGACTAGAAAGAGGGCGAAACCATGCGGCACGCGTAGTCTGGCCACGCCCCTATCCACACCCCAAGCCACGCCCTTTTTATGCCTTGGCAGGAGGAGATGTCTGTACAAAGCGCAAGGTATCAAAAGGCTGAAGGAACACTTTATCAACATGAATGAAGGTTTTGAAGGGCATCCACTGTCCCGGCACTACCGGAAGTTCCACAACCAATCTTATAAGGACACTAAGTTTTGTGGGATCCGATTAGTCCCCAGAAAATGGAGGGGAGGTGATTACCTGAGATTAATGTCGCGGATGGAATCCAAATGGATCTTCACATTAAATAGCTTGGCTCTGAAGGGCCTTAATCACGAGAGTCAGCTGTATGCCTTCAACTCGCAGCGGTATATACTGTATGTATTTTTTATCCCAGTACCAATTGAACATTTACATTGCACTTTTATGAACCTCCTTATATTTTATCAATATAATATGTCTTTTGGATATATTCCTTTGAATCCACCTATTTTATATATGTATTTGTTTCTATACATTGATACCCCTATTGGAGATACTATATAATGTTTTTATTTTTCTCCTTCATTTTTTCCTTTTTATCTCTGGATGGTACTAAGTGCCGAATTTATACTATCCTGGTAATATACACTGATTAACAGACTGTTTTTTATAGCCATCAGAAATATAAGTATATAATTTTTATTCATTTTTAACTGATTGTGAAAGTTTGAACAAAGTCTTTTTTATTATTATTTTTTTCACACACAGTCTATTCATATTGGAATTCTATCTTAGTTCTATTGCACCTCCATATGTCCTTTTGCACCGTCTTGTTAGTATTGGATCTTCCTCCATTTCTTTGGTTGTATTATCTTTGTGGGGGGCGTTTGGACTTTATTAGGTTACCAGTTTGACTACCAGCGAGAAGCTGACGAAGAGGAACTGTGAGTCCTCGAAACGCGTAGTTTTTTTTGGCCTATACAGGACATCGAAGGAGAAGGAGAGAGTCAAGGCACAGGGATAAGCCCTCCTGATATCCAGAAGATATATATAACCATATCATATTATTGATACAAAATATAAATGCACAGAGTCAATAAAATCATTTAAAAACACCAAACCCCATCCTTACTTTGCAGGATACCTATTCCAAAGGTGTATCTAGGTTTTCTGGCACCCGGTGCAGCAGGGGCTGGCTGGCACATTTTAGCCTGGGGGGCAAGCACACAGCAGTGGCCCATGAGTAGCGGCCCATCCTTAACATGTTTATTACCAGATGCATCATAAGCCTATATTCACACGACCGTATTGTCTAAGTGCTGCCCGTGAAAAAACCTGACAGCACTTGGACCAGTTCAGATGAGTGTTTGTAGTGGTCAGACATAGTACATATTATTCTTATGTATTACTTAATGTTGAGCGATACCTTCCGATATCGGGAAATATCGGATCGGATTGGATCGGACCGATACCCAAAAAGTATCGGATATCGCCGATTCCGATACCGGAAACCAATGCAAGTCAATGGGACGCTAATATCGGAATGCCATCCCAGCGTGAGAGAATTCTCCTGATTGTTTAAAAGCCGGCAGGCGGTAAAAAGCCGCCGGCTTTTAAACAATCACACAGCCCCATACTGCTTCCCCGCAGCCTCCCACCCCGATCCTGCGCTCCCCCCGCCACCTCACATCCCGATCGTAAGTTAGGACCGGGCGGGGAGCGCAGCACCAAGGAGCAGGGAGCGAAGGACCCAGGCGGGGAAGCCGGCAGGGAAAAGACTTCACCGCCGGCTTTCCCGTTTTGTGCTGCGCTCTCCCGCCGGTTATTTCAAATGAACAGCTGAGGTATCAGGTGATGCTGATCAGCTGTTCATTTGAAGTAGCTGCGGTGCCCTCAGAGGGTTCATGTGAGTTCATGCTTCACTGCATGAACTCACATGAACTTTCCCACGGCCGCACAGGTCAGCCTCACCTCCCAGACCATCAGACCCATCATGATTGGAGTGTGCGCGGGTGTCTGTGCGATGTGTGTGGGTGTGTGCGCGATGTCTGCGGGTGTCTGCGTGCAGGCAGACATAGGCCGATGTGACACTACTACTCACATCGGCCTTTGTCTGTCCCCCGTCCACTCGTGCCAGCAGGATCAGCTCGATGGGAGCAGTAGTTCCCATCAGCCTGATCCTGCTATTTAAACTGCCCCATATGTTATTTTTGCCCCTATACATCTTTTATGTTTTTAGGCCCCCCATATATTTTTTTTGTTTTTGGTCCCCAATAAATTTTAAATACATTTTTCATTGGTGGCCAGTGGTTACCTAAAATAAATTAGTTCATACATTACCTGATCGCCACCTAAAATAAAGTAAAAAATAAAAAACTACACCTATACTCACCTAGACACCGGTTTATGCAATGATGGGGCTGCTTTACGGCCCCGTCATTCTAGCGGCGGCAGTGGTTTAGAGCGGTCACATTTTATGTGGCTGCTCTAAACTGGAGATCTTCGTGGGACACTCGTGGACTACTACGGAGGGGTAAGGATAAGGTTGTGGTTTATTATTTTATATTTTATTACAGGAGATCGATGGCTTCGGGGAATTAGGTGTCTAGGTGAGTATAGGTGTAGTTTTTTATTTTTTACTTTATTTTAGGTGGCGATCGGCGGGGACAGGTAATGTATGAACTAATTTATTTTAGGTAACCACTGGCCACCAATGAAAAATGTATTTAAAATTTATTGGGGACCAAAAACAAAAAAAATATATGGGGGGCCTAAAAACATAAAAGATGTATAGGGGCAAAAATAACATATGGGGCAGCTAAAATAGCTACTGCTCCCATCGAGCTGATCCTGCTGGCACAAGTGGATGGGGGACAGACATAGGCCGATGGGAGTAGTAGTGTCACATTAGCCTATGTCTGCCTGCACGCAGACACCCGCAGACATCGCGCACACACCCGCACACATCGCACAGACACCTGCGCACACACCAATCATGATGGGTCTGATGGTCTGGGAGGTGAGGCTGACCTGTGCGGCCGTGGGAAAGTTCATGTGAGTTCATGCAGTGAAGCATGAACTCACATGAACCCTCTGAGGGCACCGCGGCTACTTCAAATGAACAGCTGATCAGCATCACCTGATACCTCAGCTGTTCATTTGAAATAACCGGCGGGAGAGCGCAGCACAGAACGGGAAAGCCGGCGGTGTAGTCTTTTCACTGCCGGCTTCCCCGCCCGGGTCCTTCGCTCCCTGCTCCTTGGTGCTGCGCTCCCCGCCCGGTCCTAACTTACGATCGGGATGGGAGGTGGCGGGGGGAGCGCAGGATCGGGGTGGGAGGCTGCGGGGAAGCAGTATGGGGCTGTGTGATTGTTTAAAAGCCGGCGGCTTTTTACCGCCCGCCGGCTTTTAAACAATCAGGAGAATTCTCTCACGCTGGGATGGCTTTCCGATATTAGTGTCCCATTGACTTGCATTGGTTTCCGGTATCGGAATCGGCGATATCCGATACTTTTGGGTATCGGTCCTATCCAATCTGATACGATATTTCCCGATATCGGAAGGTATCGCTCAACACTACTCCTGACCCCACACATAAACTTCAGCTCATCCAGCACCATGACAACCAGCACAGCAGAGTCCTGCATCTGACGCGCCCCTGGGCCTGCTGTGTCGCGCAGCGTCTCGCGCACGGGGCTTACCCGGAACCGGATCAGATGAGGGTTGTAGTCTCCGAGTGGCGGGGACCCGGTCCGTGCCCAGGGAGTCAACTCAGTGTGTGGCAGTCTTGATAGATGTTATTTGAGTGTCGACTACGCCACCCGTTGATTTGCAGCTATGGAGCTGCCGCTGCAGGGCAGACCGCTGAGGCCGGTGTAGAATTGTGCAGCGTGATAGTATAACCCCCAACGGGAGGGGTATGGCCTCAGGGCAGCCGACGTGGAAAATGGGGGTAGCAGGAACCACTCAGAGACGGTGCGGTGTAATTCAGGGTCTTTACTGGTAACAACGATAGACCCTCCCGGAGTACTTGCTAGCGAACGGGGCCTGGTCAGTCCTTGAGCAGATGGGATCTCCCCTGGCCAGGCGGAGTTGTAGGCCTCCCAAACTGACTGTACTCTTCTGGCTACCTTGCTAGAAGCGGATATAAGTAGCCCACGTCCCTGAGTGTACCGTGTGGTGCTCACCCGTATGGCCGGTGACTCGGGGCCTTCTAATGGCTTCCGCTCCACGATGGCGGTGCTGGTCCCACGCGTGTGACCGTGCCTTCGGGTTTCTGGGCCCGAGGACCTGAAATCCCCTGCCGGTCGGCTTCTGCTGCTGGGTAAGAGTTAGTCCCCACAGCCTCGGACGCCGGGTCCGGTAAGAAAGCTTCTCAGTCAGGGCGAGCTCTGCAGCTGCCAGCCCCTGACTCGTATTAGTATTGCCCCCACTGAGCTTCTGCTGTTTCTTCATATGACTGTTTCTTGTCTCTACTCTCCTTGACTCCAGGCTCAGGCCCCTGGACAGGGCCTGCCTGTGGAGCAGAGCCCATAGAGCAGCTCTGCTCCCTGTCTTCTCCTCTCAGAACTCCCTACCCTGCCTCAGCCCCAGGTTTATATAGGGGAAGTCCTTCCCCTCCCAAGACTGGGCAGGAGGTGTGGCATGCACAGGATCCCTGACCAAAGGACCTCCCACCTGCTCTCAGACATAATATCTCTATCACTGTGGCAACCAGACCCCTGGGGTGTCACACATCCACTGAGGCCCCTGATCATGTGACCCCTGACTCTTCCCCTCCTGTGACCTCATCACAGCTCCTGTGCGCACAGAGCAGCCATATATGTGGTGGCGGCTCTGCAGGTGGAGGTATGTGGGGATCCCCCATTACTGGGCGCAGGGGGCATTAACCCCTTGATCTCAGAGACTCTTTTGGGGTCTTGTGTTGCCCCTTTATAAGAATCATAAGGTTTTTGTTCTGTTTCCTGTAATAGATACATACGACCCAACTATGGAGACAGGAAGGGAGGAAACGTATTGTTCTCATAGTAAAGGGCCCCTTTACTGGCCCCACAGTGTAATGCCCCCATTATGCCCCTTATACAGAATGTATGATGCCCCCACACAGTGTAATGCCCCCATTATGCCCCTTATGTAGGATGCATGATGCCCCCCACAGTGTAATGCCCCCATTATACCCCTTATGCAGTATGTATGATGCCCCCACACAGTGTAATGCCCCCATTATGCCCCTTATGTAGGATGCATGATGCCCCCCACAGTGTAATGCCCCCATTATACCCCTTATGCAGTATGTATGATGCCCCCACACAGTGTAATGCCCCCATTATGCCCCTTATGCAGGATGCATGATGCCCCCACACAGTGTAATGCCCCCATTATGACCCTTATGCAGGATGTATGATGCCCCCACACAGTGTAATGCCCCCATTATGCCCCTTATGCAGTATGTATGATGCCCCCCACACAGTGTAATGCCCCCATTATGCCCCTTATGCAGGATGCATGATGCCCCCACACAGTGTTATGCCCCTTATGCAGGATGTATGATGCCCCCCACACAGTGTAATGCCCCCATTATGCCCCTTATGCAGGATGTATGATGCCCCCACACAGTGTAATGCCCCCATTATGCCCCTTATGCAGTATACATGATGCCCCCACACAGTGTAATGCCCCCATTATGCTCCTTATGCAGTATGTATGATGCCCCCACACAGTGTAATGCCCCCATTATGCCCCTTATGCAGTATGTATGATGCCCCCACACAGTGTAATGCCCCATTATGCCCCTTATACAGTATATATGATGCCCCACACAGTGTAATGCCCCCATTATGCCCCTTATACAGTATGTATGATGCACCACACAGTGTATGCCACCATTATGCCCCTCATGCAGTATGTATGATGCTCCCACACAGTGTAATGCCCCCATTATGCCCCTTATACAAGATGTATGATGCTACCACACAATGTAATGCCCCCATTATGCCCCTTATGCAGTATGTATGATGCCCCCACACAGTGTATTGCCCCCATTATGCCCCTTATGCAGTATGTATGATGCCCCAAAAAGTTTAATGCCCCCATTATGCCCCTTATGTAGTATGTATTATGCCCCCACACAGTGTAATGCCCCATTATGCCCCTTATACAGTATATATGATGCCCCACACAGTGTAATGCCCCCATTATGCCCCTTATACAGTATGTATGATGCACCACACAGTGTATGCCACCATTATGCCCCTCATGCAGTATGTATGATGCTCCCACACAGTGTAATGCCCCCATTATGCCCCTTATACAAGATGTATGATGCTACCACACAATGTAATGCCCCCATTATGCCCCTTATGCAGTATGTATGATGCCCCCACACAGTGTATTGCCCCCATTATGCCCCTTATGCAGTATGTATGATGCCCCAAAAAGTTTAATGCCCCCATTATGCCCCTTATGTAGTATGTATTATG
Source organism: Phyllobates terribilis (assembly GCF_046119375.1). NCBI lineage: Eukaryota > Metazoa > Chordata > Amphibia > Anura > Dendrobatidae > Phyllobates > Phyllobates terribilis. Next base: position 871,013 of record NW_027363342.1, read on the forward strand.
CCCCCACACAGTGTAATGCCCCCATTATGCCCCTTATGCAGTATGCAGGACATTGCCAGACCTCATGTGGCTGGAGTGTGTCAGCAGTTTCTGCAAGGTGAAGGCATTGAAGCTATGGACTGGCCCGCCTGTTCCCCAGACCTGAATCCGATTGAGCACATCTGGGACATCATGTCTCGCTCCATCTGTGTCACCCTGGCCTGGATGCCACAAAATGTATTAAAGCTGTGTCTGAGAGCAAGGGGGAGGTTCTCTAGTCAGGGGAACATTAGCATGCAATGCCTCCTGTCTCAGGCCAGTAGGGGGAGCAGGCTGCCCCTATAAAAACTGGTGCTGGGGGCAGGGTTAGAGAGAACTGGATGGCCTGTCTCAGCATTGAGACTTGTCCCAGAGCAGAACAGGGACAGACAGTTGCACTGCACCTAAGAGGAAGTGTGGCAGGAGGAGAGCCACAAGCCAGAGACAAGAGGCGAAGAGAGCCTGTCTTGGCAGAAAGAGGACTTAATTTACCAGACTTTGGTGTCTGAGGCTGAGAGGATTCCACATCCCCCAGCAGAGAACCAGTCCGCAGGGGACTGTATATTCCTTGGTCTAAGAAGCCTGGAGGCCCTGCCACAACAGAAGGGACCAGTAAAGCCGTACAAGGCTGGGAGCAGAAAGGAACCCACGTCGCAGGCCATACAGGCGAGAATACACAGAAAGCTTGGAAACGTGGGCTGTTACCCTATCAGGAGGAGATAGCCAGAAGGAGCGCAGAAAGCACGGTAGGCCTACACCCTTACCCTGATCAGGGCCAATTTCCCCGTTGCTCTCAGACATCCAGGTCCCCCTCCTAGCCGGGACTGTTTATGGGTCAATTTACCTGTTCTAGTAAAGACCCTGGACTGCAACCTGTTGTCTGTGTGCTCCTTGCTTCTCCAGCACTATCAGCACTGGGACTCTCACCACCATCACTCCCACCATCCACTATACTGCCCTGGGGCCGCACTCTTCCCGTGGGGAGTCACACTACCCTAGCTGCACACCTCATCAGCCCCAGCGGTCGGCATGCAGCGGCGGTTCCTAATAACCGCAATCCACGGGTGGCGTAGTCGGACATAATCAATAGCACATAACGGACTACCACTGGCCTGACCACCCTGAGCCACGGAACCGGGTTGCCACTACTACTCCCATCGTTCCCAGACTGCCCGGATCCGAGTGCCCCACGGCCCAAGGGGCGAGTCAGCTTTGGCGTAGTCGGCAGGATTTCATGCCCGCAACCACCGGGTACTGCGTGCCTGAAAAAGACTTTTGTAACTTACCTGTGGCGAAGTTTCCCGCCGTCCGGAGTCGTTTCCCGCCATCCGGAGCCGATTCCCGCCATCAGACGCCATCTTGGACTGTTTCCCGCCGTCTTCTGCCGTCTTCCCGCCATCCGCAGCTGTTTCTCGCCATCGGACGCCATCTTCAGGACGCCGCGCGGGAAGAAGAGGGGCGTGGACTTCAAAACCGCGCGAGATCCGAAGCTCCGCCCCACGCACCGACGCTGCGCAAGGTCCTGGAAGGGAGAGAGAGCGACGCTGACGTCATCAGGACGCGACGCAAGGTCCTCGTCCAGAGCAGCAGCAGCGGAGCCGCGGCCTACAGAAGAGGATCGTCGGAAGGTAGGCCACGCTTAACTAGGGGGGAGGAAGATGTCGGACACAGAGGCGCCCACTACCACCAACGCAGCTGCAGCAGCGGTGATGCCCTTTTCCCTGCCCTACATCCCTGGAGCGGCCTGGCTGCCCAAATACTCAGGGGAGCCCCATGCCCTAACTGACTTCAAGGAAAGGCTATACAGTTTGTTCCACGTTTACCCCCTGACAGAGGAACAGAAGGTCAGCATATTGACAGGGCAGTTAACTGGCGCAGCCCAAAGGGAGGTAAAATCATGGCCCACTGAGGATAAAAGGACTGTGAAGGGTATTCTGGCCCGGCTGCGGGGTACCTTTGACACACGTACCTCCGCTGAGATTAAAATGAGGTTCTATGGATGTAAGCAGCGGGCACAGGACAGCATCAGAGACTATGCCCTAAATCTGCAGGAAGCCTTGAGGGCTATTCAACAAACTGACCCTGGCAGTGTGCAGGAAACGGATAAGCTGCTAACAGAACAATTCATAGAAGGTCTGCTGTCTAGTGCCCACAGGGCCCAACTGCGTCTCATGTTCTTTCAGAACCCCGACCTAACCTTTGCCCAATTTAAGGACAGGGCCATAAGGGTGCTCCGTGAATCTGCAACCAGTGGCGCTATAAACCCCCGGCGCCCTGCTCTCACCAACCACCAGGAGGCGGCGCCCTCCTCTATGGATCCCGTGGGGGCTGATGCACAGGCCCTGAACCAAGCCCCGTCGAAAGACCTGCACCACCAAGTCCAGGAGCTGACCAGGAGCGTCGCGGCGTTGACCAGGACCGTCCAGGCGTTGCAAGTGGACCCGTCAAGACCCATCGAGCTGGCTTCAAGTCCGGAGGATGTCCCGTGGCGTCGACAGAGGAGGATCCCGTCGTTCCGAGGGAGGCCCACAGACCGCTACGCAGAGGATGGACAGCCCATTTGCCGTCGATGCAACCAGCCCGGACACATTTCCAGGTACTGTAATTTAAAAGGGTCCAACCTGGGGCAAAGGGCCAACCCCCAGGCATAAGATCACCAGGCCCTTACAATTGGCGTAATAAGTACGTTGGGGGGCGCCCGGTTTTACCCATGGTGCTGGACGGTATCCCCATGAGCGCCTTGCTGGATAATAGGTCACAAGTAACCACTATCCCTTATGTACTTTTTAAGCAGTATTGGACTGATGCTGATATCACACGGTATCCAGACAATAACTTGAGCATCATCGCCAGTAATGGCTTACCCGTGCCGCAGATGGGGTTCAAGGAGATGACCATTAAAATTGGTAAAGTTGAACTGCCGGCACAGGGGGTGATTATTGTGGACATTGACCGTCGTGAAAGTCACCCTAAAATAACTGTGGGTACTAACGTAATTGAAAATTGTCTTTCAGAGGTAATTGTAATTCTACAACAGGTGGCGGTGAATGCTAGTTCCAGCCAACAGAGAGTCCTCAACAAGGAGATAAAAGCCCTGATGAGACGGCAGCAGGTAGAACTGTCTGGTGGTGAGATCGGTAGCGTAAGACTGAGTGACCCATTCCCCATTTCCATGCCTCCCAAAAGTGAAATGATGATCTGGTGTCGGACTGCAATCGGGTTGAGAGGTAGAGACTACCAAGCCATGGTAGAACCCGTGTACTCAGACAGCAGGCCCACCATTTTGACAGCCCGGGGGGTGGTTGATGTCCGTCATGGGAGGGTGCCCGTCCGCATCCTCAACATTGGGGAGAGGGAAGTACACTTACCCAGGTACGCTACACTCGCCAAACTGTTTGTTGTCGAACACAAAGCTATCAGGGCCGTGGAACCCTTGCCTCCATCTCCTCAGGCGGAGGGTAATGGCTCCCAGAAACAAAAGGAGGACTGGTGCCAGAAACTCCATGTGGGTGCTGACTCCACTCCCCTGCACCAAAAACAAGGAGTCTACCGGGTGGTACAGGAGTACGAGAGAGTCTTTAGTAAGCACCCGCTAGACTTCGGCAGAGTAAAAGGGATAGAACACCACATCCCCACAGGGAGCCACCCACCAATAAAAGAGAGGCACAGACCTGTACCCCCTGCACATTATCAGAACGCAAAGGGCATGCTAAGAGAGATGAAAGAAGCTGGGGTTATTAGAGACAGCTGTAGCCCCTGGGCAGCCCCCTTGGTTCTGGTCAAAAAGAAAGACGGCACCATGAGAATGTGCGTGGACTATAGACAAATCAACCGTATCACCCACAAAGACGCATATCCGCTGCCTAGAATAGAGGAGTCTTTAGCCGCACTAAAATCTGCTAACTTCTTTTCTACTTTGGACCTTACTAGCGGGTACTGGCAGGTTCCTGTGGCAGAGGCTGACAAGGAGAAGACTGCCTTCACCACCCCGATGGGACTGAGTGAGTTCAACTGTATGCCCTTCGGGCTCTGCAACGCACCAGGGACCTTCCAGAGGCTGATGGAATGATGTCTAGGGCACCGAAACTTCGAGACGGTCCTCCTTTACCTGGACGACGTGATCGTCTATTCGAAGACCTACGAGGACCACCTAAAGCACCTGGCCGAGGTGTTCGAAGCCCTGGCAGGCTATGGCCTGAAGGTGAAACCATCGAAGTGTCACCTGCTGAAACCAAAGGACCAGTACCTAGGGCACGTGGTAAGCGCGGAAGGAGTGGCCCCCGACCCTGACAAGGTCACGGCAATCAAGAGCTGGCCAAGCCCCTCGAACATCAAAGAGGTGAGACAGTTTCTCGGGTTGGTAGGCTACTACCGAAGGTTCATCCCCGGGTTCACTAAGATGGCAGCTCCTATGCAGGACCTCCTGATCGGACAGTCTAAGTCCAGGAGCCAAAAGCCGCCCTTCAAGTGGGATAAACCGGAAGAGGAGTCCTTCCGCCAGCTAAAGATGGCCCTCACAGGGGACGAGATCCTGGCCTACCCTGATTATGGCCAGCCTTTCATTCTCCACACAGATGCCAGTAATGTGGGACTGGGAGCCGTACTGTTCCAAAACCAACAGGGCAGAGAAAGGGTGATCGCGTACGCCAGCCGGAAGCTGAGACCCACCAAGAGGAACCCGGAGAATTACAGCTCCTTCAAGCTAGAATTCTTGGCGGTGGTGTGGGCCGTGACGGAACGCTTCAAGCATTACCTGGCCTCCGCAAAGTTCACCGTGTACACGGACAACAACCCGTTGACACACCTGGACAATGCAAGACTGGGTGCCCTAGAACAGCGGTGGATGGCCCGTCTCTCCAACTATGACTGATCAAGTACCGGGCCGGCAAAACCAATGCCAACGCTGACGCCCTATCGAGGATGCCTCACTTATCTGAAGGTGACGAAGACCCAGAAGAGCTGGAGGAGGTAGAACGCCCCGCGTTTCACCGGTATGGAGCTGCTCAATACTCCCACCGCGTGAAGGAGGAGGATCTAACAACCGTGATGATAAATCCCCTACCTCAACACAGCTGGGCCGAGACCCAAGATAGTGACCCTGCCATCCGCCTGGTGAAAGATCTGCTGACCCAGGAAGATGCCCGCATAGATCCGGATGCTCCAGAGGAAGCCAAGCAGCTATGGAAAGAGAAGAGCAAGCTGTTCCTCTACGAAGGCAAGTTGTGCAGAAGGATTGTCAACCACCGTACGCACGAGCTGACCTGGCAAGTCGTGGTCCCAAGGCGGGATGCAGCTATGGTCCTGGGGGCTTACCATGACAGAGCGGGACACATCGGTTCGGTTGGAAGAAACTGGAGTTCCTACTAAGAGGAAGGTTCTTTTGGGTCGGCATGAGAGGAGCTGTAGAAAAATGGTGCAGAGACTGTGGCCCTTGTCACCTAAGGAGGAAGGACCGCACCAGCCAGAAGACACCCTTGAGGCCCATCGTCACCACGCAGCCTCTTGAGCTGGTAGCTCTGGACCATGTCAAATTGGCTCCCAGCCGGTCAGGATACATCTATGCCCTGACAATCGTGGACCACTATTCCCGTTTTCTAGTGGTGGTCCCAGTAAAAGACTTGACAGCCCAAACAGCGGCCAGAGCCTTCCAGCAATATTTCTGCCGTCCACACGGGTATCCGGAACAGGTCCTGACAGACCAGGGTCCAGCGTTCGAGGCTGAAATCTTCCAGGAGTTCGGCAACCTCTATGGCTGTAAGAAGATTCGGACAACGCCTTACCACCCACAAACCAACGGGATGTGTGAGAAGATGAACAATATAGTCATTGATCTCCTGAAGACGTTGCCCCTGGAGGAGCGCAGCCTGTGGCCAGAAAAACTGCCGGACCTGATAGACTTATACAATCATATCCCGGTGAATGCTACCAACTGCACCCCGGCTTACCTGATGCGACCCAGACCGGGTAAGCTGCCTATAGACCTGGAGATGGGAGTCCTAACGCCTGAGGACACCTCCCCGGATGCGGACTGGGATACGGAAAGGCAACTGCAGTACAAGAAGGTGCAGTAGACTGTGGAGAAGAGCCTGGCCCAGGTGAGAGAGAGGCAAGAAAAACTCTTCAACCAACACGCCCCTGCTGGTCCCCTAGAACCTGGTGAGCAAGTCCTAAAGCGAAAAAGAAGGCTTCACAAGTTGGACGACCAGTGGGAAAGGGAACCCTACACCGTACTGCAGTCTGATCACGACAACCCGAAGGTGTGCGTGATCACCAAGGACGGAGGAGAAACCACTAGTACCGTCTCCAGAGACCATCTCAAAAGATGCCCCGAGCAACTCCGTAGTGCAGAAGAGGATCAGAGTGACCTTGAACCCGCAGAGGACAAGGAAGAAATGATCAGCACCGTTCTCGGAGAGTTCCCTCAGTCCTGGACTCGCATAAATGATGCCATAGTGGTACCCGTCCTGCATTTCCTGCAACCGGCACAGCAACAACCAACACCAGAGCCGGAAGGTGAAGAGGAGCAAGCGGTTCCAGAGGCAGAAGAGCCTGTACCAGCAGCCCAGGAGAGTCAACCCTCTGCTGACAGTGAGCCTGCCATGCCTGCGGTAAGCCAAAGGACCCACAGACAGCTGCCTTCCCTACCTGTACACCCAGCTGGTAGCTGTACCCCTAACGCTAGTGGGGAAAGCCAGGTTGGTCCACCACCAGACAGTGGGCTACGTAGGTCAACCAGGAGCACAAAGGGGCTGATACCCGCTCGCTGGAGAATATAGAGCGCACTAAAATTGTAAATAACCTTGTTGCCAAATGTTGAATTGTTTGCAAAGTTACATGCATGTTTGGTAATTCCGTGTTTCAGTTTCTTGCAGTTACTGTAAGGACTCACAGGTTATGGACTTTTTATAACCGGGACCTGGTATGGACTGCGTTCGGAGCCTAACCAAGGAATGAACTAAGACTGTGAAGGACTTGGGGTAGGACAGACCCCCACCTGGTTAAGGCTCCCCGTTGTATTGGTGATATGGACACCCGGTCACAGGCCACACTGTGACCTTAAGAACTCAATTTGTGCGTCGTCTGTCTATTAATGTCTATTAATGTTTTATTGTCTTTGTTTATTGTTTAGTCCCGGAGTACTAAATTTCACTAGGGGGGAATGTGTCACCCTGGCCTGGATGCCACAAAATGTATTAAAGCTGTGTCTGAGAGCAAGGGGGAGGTTCTCTAGTCAGGGGAACATTAGCATGCAATGCCTCCTGTCTCAGGCCAGTAGGGGGAGCAGGCTGCCCCTATAAAAGCTGGTGCTGGGGGCAGGGTTAGAGAGAACTGGATGGCCTGTCTCAGCATTGAGACTTGTCCCAGAGCAGAACAGGGACAGACAGTTGCACTGCACCTAAGAGGAAGTGTGGCAGGAGGAGAGCCACAAGCCAGAGACAAGAGGCGAAGAGAGCCTGTCTTGGCAGAAAGAGGACTTAATTTACCAGACTTTGGTGTCTGAGGCTGAGAGGATTCCACATCCCCCAGCAGAGAACCAGTCCGCAGGGGACTGTATATTCCTTGGCCTAAGAAGCCTGGAGGCCCTGCCACAACAGAAGGTACCAGTAAAGCCGTACAAGGCTGGGAGCAGAAAGGAACCCACGTCGCAGGCCATACAGGCGAGAATACACGGAAAGTTTGGAAACGTGGGCTGTTACCCTATCAGGAGGAGATAGCCAGAAGGAGCGCAGAAAGCACGGTAGGCCTACACCCTCACCCTGACCAGGGCCAATTTCCCCGTTGCTCTCAGACATCCAGGTCCCCCTCCTAGCCGGGACTGTTTATGGGTCAATTTACCTGTTCTAGTAAAGACCCTGGACTGCAACCTGTTGTCTGTGTGCTCCTTGCTTCTCCAGCACTATCAGCACTGGGACTCTCACCACCATCACTCCCACCATCCACTATACTGCCCTGGGGCCGCACTCTTCCCGTGGGGAGTCACACTACCCTAGCTGCACACCTCATCAGCCCCAGCGGTCGGCATGCAGCGGCGGTTCCTAATAACCGCAAATCCACGGGTGGCGTAGTCGGACATAAACATCAGCACATAACGGACTACCACTGGCCTGACCACCCTGAGCCACGAAACCGGGTTGCCACTACTACTCCCATCGTTCCCCTACTGCCCGGATCCGAGTACCCCACGGCCCAGGGGGCGAGTCACATCCACCAACGTCGCGTTGCACCACTGACTGTTCAGGAGTTGGCTGATGCTTTAGTCTAGGTCTGGGAGGAGATCCCACAGGAGACCATCCGCAACCTCATCAGGAGCATGCCCAGGCGTTGTAGGGAGGTCATACAGGCACGTGGAGGCCACACACAATACTGAGCTTTCATCTGTGAAGAGCAGAGGGCACCAGTGGCGACTTTGCCAGTCCTGGTGTTCTGTGGCAAATGTCAAGCGTCCTGCTCGGTGTTGGGCTGTGAGCACAACCCCCATCTGTGGACATCGGGCCCTCATACCACCCTCATGGAGTTGGTTTCTAACCGTTTGTGCAGACACATGCACATTTGTGGCCAGCTGGAGGTCATTTTGCAGGGCTCTGGCAGTGCTCCTCCTGTTCCTCCTTGCACAAAGGAGGAGGTAACGGTCCTGTTGCTGGGTTGTTGCCCTCCTATGGCTCCCTGCACATCTCCTGGTATCTGCTCCATGCTCTGGACACTGTGCTGACAGACACAGCTACACTTCTTGCCACAGCTCGCACTGATGTGCCATCCTGGATGAACGGCACTACCTGAGCAACTTCTATGGGTTGTACTGTAGACACTGCCTAATGCTAATGTACCTCTAGGGGTGAGAGCAATGGCAAAATGAAAAAGTGACCAAAACATCAGCCAAAAAGAATGAGAACAGAGAAATGGTCTGTGGTCACCACCTGCAGAACCACTCCTTTATAGGGGGTATCTGGCTAATTGCCTATCATTTCTACCAGTTGTCTGCTCCATTTGCACAACAGCAGGAGAAATTGATTCACAATCCGTGTTGCTTCATAACTGGACAGGTAGATTTCACAGAAGTGTTATTGACTTGGAGTTGTGATGATGAGGTGCACCTTTGGTCAAAATCAGAGGCTTCGTGTCCCGTTTGCAACAGGCTTGACCTTAAATGTTGCCGAAAGGCAACAAAGGATGACCTTTTGTTGCAAACGGGACACAAGATGGCCGACTTTTGTTGCCGGAATGCAACATCTGTTGCATTTGGGCAACAGGCTTGACCTTGATACATTGGAACTGGACTAAAGAGTCAATATGGTAGTATGACCTTCTGTACTATAGTAATATATAGGGACTGATGGGGGAAATTTGTTTTTTGGCATTTGGGACGCTTACGCACGCGGTGGGATGCGCTAAATTTTTTTCAGGGTTAAGGCAAAATTTTTGCTCGAAACTGCGCGCTCTGCGGCCTGAAATATCGCTCCTGAGGGGGTCTACGCAATAAAAATGCAAAAAAATGTAACATTAGGGTTGGCTAAATCACTTACCTGATTGACCAATAGCCAGCCCTCATTGACTTTTTTGTTGACATTGTGTGTTCTGAGGAAACTCCACCGGGTGGCAATGTTGTCCAACTTTTTAATTTTTTATTTTAGGATTGTAAAAACACCAGATGGCAATGTTTCTCTTTCTAATGTGCACGCAAGCATGAGAGCTGGCTGCTGGTTGTCCTGGATTACCTGCATCCAGCCCTCATATTGGGCATATAATGTATATAGCCAACTCTCAAATTTTTTTTGCTTTAATAACACTAAGGCTATGTAACCACGATGCAGAAATGAAGCATTTTGTTCACGGCTGCCTCTAGCCAGCCCCCCAATTTTTTTTTTCTTTAATAACACAAACACCATGAGGGCTGGCTATCGTGTGTCCACGGCTGCCTCTAGCCAGCCCCCCAATTTTTTTTTTCTTTAATAACACAAACACCATGAGGGCTGGCTATCGTGTATCCACGGCTACCTCTAGACAGCCCCCCAATTTTTTTTTTCTTTAATAACACAAGCACCATGAGGGCTGGCTATCGTGTGTCCACGGCTGCCTCTAGCCAGCCCCCCAATTTTTTTTTTCTTTAATAACACAAACACCATGAGGGCTGGCTATCGTGTGTTCACGGCTGCCTCTAGCCAGCCCCCCAATTTTTTTTGCTTTAATAACACAAACACCATGAGGGCTGGCTATCGTGTGTCCACGGCTGCCTCTAGCCAGCCCCCCAAATATTTTTTTTCTTTAATAACACAAACACCATGAGGGCTGGCTATCGTGTGTTCACGGCTGCCTCTAGCCAGCCCCCCAATTTTTTTTTTCTTTAATAACACAAACACCATGAGGGCTGGCTATCGTGTGTTCACAGATGCCTCTAGCCAGCCCCCCAATTTTTTTTTTTCTTTAATAACACAAACACCATGAGGGCTGGCTATCGTGTATCCACGGCTACCTCTAGCCAGCCCCCCAATTTTTTTTTTCATTAATAACACAAGCACCATGAGGGCTGGCTATCGTGTGTCCACGGCTGCCTCTAGCCAGCCCCCCAATTTTCTTTTTTCTTTAATAACACAAACACCATGAGGGCTGGCTATCGTGTGCTCACGGCTGCCTCTAGCCAGCCCCCCAATTTTTTTTTTCTTTAATAACACAAACACCATGAGGGCTGGCTATCGTGTGTCCACGGCTGCCTCTAGCCAGCCCCCCAAATATTTTTTTTCTTTAATAACACAAACACCATGAGGGCTGGCTATCGTGTGTTCACGGCTGCCTCTAGCCAGCCCCCCAATTTTTTTTTTCTTTAATAACACAAACACCATGAGGGCTGGCTATCGTGTGTTCACGGCTGCCTCTAGCCAGCCCCCCAATTTTTTTTTTCTTTAATAACACAAACACCATGAGGGCTGGTTATCGTGTGTCCACGGCTGCCTCTAGCCAGCCCCCTAATTTTTTTTTTCTTTAATAACACAAACACCATGAGGGCTGGCTATCGTGTGTCCACAGCTGCCTCTAGCCAGCCCCCCAATTTTTTTTTTCTTTAATAACACAAACACCATGAGGGCTGGCTATCGTGTGTTCACGGCTGCCTCTAGCCAGTCCCCCAATTTTTTTTTTCTTTAATAACACAAACACCATGAGGGCTGGCTATCGTGTGTCCACGGCTGCCTCTAGCCAGCCCCCCAATTTTTTTTTTCTTTAATAACACAAACACCATGAGGGCTGGCTATCGTGTGTTCACGGCTGCCTCTAGCCAGTCCCCCAATTTTTTTTTTTCTTTAATAACACAAACACCATGAGGGCTGGCTATCGTGTGTCCACGGCTGCCTCTAGCCAGCCCCCTAATTTTTTTTTTCTTTAATAACACAAACACCATGAGGGCTGGCTATCGTGTGTCCACAGCTGCCTCTAGCCAGCCCCCCAATTTTTTTTTTCTTTAATAACACAAACACCATGAGGGCTGGCTATCGTGTGTTCACGGCTGCCTCTAGCCAGCCCCCCAATTTTTTTTTTTCTTTAATAACAGAAACACCATGAGGGCTGGCTATCGTGTATCCACGGCTACCTCTAGCCAGCCCCCCAATTTTTTTTTTCTTTAATAACACAAGCACCATGAGGGCTGGCTATCGTGTGTCCACGGCTGCCTCTAGCCAGCCCCCCAATTTTTTTTTTCTTTAATAACACAAACACCATGAGGGCTGGCTATCGTGTGTCCACGGCTGCCTCTAGCCAGCCCCCCAATTTTTTTTTTCTTTAATAACACAAACACCATGAGGGCTGACTATCGTCTGTTCACGGCTGCCTCTAGCCAGCCCCCCAATTTTTTTTTTCTTTAATAACACAAACACCATGAGGGCTGGCTATCGTGTGTCCACGGCTGCCTCTAGCCAGCCCCCCAATTTTTTTTTTCTTTAATAACACAAACACCATGAGGGCTGGCTATCGTGTGTTCACGGCTGCCTCTAGCCAGCCCCCCAATTTTTTTTTTCTTTAATAACACAAACACCATGAGGGCTGGCTATCGTGTGTCCACGGCTGCCTCTAGCCAACCCCCAAATTTTTTTTTCTTTAATAACACAAACACCATGAGGGCTGGCTATCGTGTGTCCACGGCTGCCTCTAGCCAGCCCCCCAATTTTTGTTTTTCTTTAATAACACAAACACCATGAGGGCTGGCTATCGTGTGTTCACGGCTGCCTCTAGCCAGCCCCCCAATTTTTTTTTTCTTTAATAACACAAACACCATGAGGGCTGGCTATCATGTGTCCATGGCTGCCTCTAGCCAGCCCCCCAATTTTTTTTTTCTTTAATAACACAAACACCATGAGGGCTGGCTATCGTGTGTTCACGGCTGCCTCTAGCCAGCCCCCCAATTTTTTTTTTTTCTTTAATAACACAAACACCATGAGGGCTGGCTATCGTGTGTTCACGGCTGCCTCTAGCCAGCCCCCCAATTTTTTTTTTCTTTAATAACACAAACACCATGAGGGCTGGCTATCGTGTATCCACGGCTACCTCTAGCCAGCCCCCCAATTTTTTTTTTCTTTAATAACACAAGCACCATGAGGCCTGGCTATCGTGTGTTCACGGCTGCCTCTAGCCAGCCCCCCAATTTTTCTTTTCTTTAATAACACAAACACCATTAGGGCTGGCTATCGTGTGTCCACGGCTGCCTCTAGCCAGCCACCCAAATATTTTTTTTCTTTAATAACACAAACACCATGAGGGCTGGCTATCGTGTGTTCACGGCTGCCTCTAGCCAGCCCCCTAATTTTTTTTTTCTTTAATAACACAAACACCATGAGGGCTGGCTATCGTGTGTCCACGGCTGCCTCTAGCCAGCCCCCCAATTTTTTTTTTTCTTTAATAACACAAACACCATGAGGGCTGGCTATCGTGTGTTCACGGCTGCCTCTAGCCAGCCCCCCAATTTTTTTTTTTTCTTTAATAACACAAACACCATGAGGGCTGGCTATCGTGTATCCACGGCTACCTCTAGCCAGCCCCCCAATTTTTTTTTTCTTTAATAACACAAGCACCATGAGGGCTGGCTATCGTGTGTCCACGGCTGCCTCTAGCCAGCCCCCCAATTTTTTTTTTCTTTAATAACACAAACACCATGAGGGCTGGCTATCATGTGTCCACGGCTGCCTCTAGCCAGCCCCCCAATTTTTTTTTTCTTTAATAACACAAACACCATGAGGGCTGGCTATCGTGTGTTCACGGCTGCCTCTAGCCAGCCCCCCAATTTTTTTTTTCTTTAATAACACAAACACCATGAGGGCTGGCTATCGTGTGTTCACGCCTGCCTCTAGCCAGCCCCCCAATTTTTTTTTTTCTTTAATAACACAAACACCATGAGGGCTCGCTATCATGTGTCCACGGCTGCCTCTAGCCAGCCCCCCAATTTTTTTTTTCTTTAATAACACAAACACCATGAGGGCTGGCTTTCGTGTGTTCACGGCTGCCTCTAGCCAGCCCCCCAATTTTTTTTTTCTTTAATAACACAAACACCATGAGGGCTGGCTATCGTGTGTCCACGGCTGCCTCTAGCCAGCCCCTCAATTTTTTTTTTTTCTTTAATAACACAAACACCATGAGGGCTGGCTATCGTGTGTTCACGGCTGCCTCTAGCCAGCCCCCCAATTTTTTTTTTCTTTAATAACACAAACACCATGAGGGCTGGCTATCGTGTGTCCACGGCTGCCTCTAGCCAACCCCCAAATTTTTTTTTCTTTATTAACACAAACACCATGAGGGCTGGCTATCGTGTGTCCACGGCTGCCTCTAGCCAGCCCCCCAATTTTTGTTTTTCTTTAATAACACAAACACCATGAGGGCTGGCTATCGTGTGTTCACGGCTGCCTCTAGCCAGCCCCCCAATTTTTTTTTCTTTAATAACACAAACACCATGAGGGCTGGCTATCATGTGTCCATGGCTGCCTTTAGCCAGCACCCCAATTTTTTTTTTCTTTAATAACACAAACACCATGAGGGCTGGCTATCGTGTGTTCACGGCTGCCTCTAGCCAGCCCCCCAATTTTTTTTTTTTCTTTAATAACACAAACACCATAAGGGCTGGCTATCGTGTGTTCACGGCTGCCTCTAGCCAGCCCCCCAATTTTTTTTTTTCTTTAATAACACAAACACCATGAGGGCTGGCTATCGTGTATCCACGGCTACCTCTAGCCAGCCCCCCAATTTTTTTTTTCTTTAATAACACAAGCACCATGAGGCCTGGCTATCGTGTGTCCACGGCTGCCTCTAGCCAGCCCCCCAATTTTTTTTTCTTTAATAACACAAACACCATGAGGGCTGGCTATCATGTGTCCACGGCTGCCTCTAGCCAGCCCCCCAATTTTTTTTTTCTTTAATAACACAAACACCATGAGGACTGGCTATCGTGTGTTCATGGCTGCCTCTAGCCAGCCCCCCAATTTTTTTTTTCTTTAATAACACAAACACCATGAGGGCTGGCTATCGTGTGTCCACGGCTGCCTCTAGCCAGCCCCCCAATTTTTTTTTTCTTTAATAACACAAACACCATGAGGGCTGGATATCGTGTGTTCACGGCTGCCTCTAGCCAGCCCCCCAATTTTTTTTTTCTTTAATAACACAAACACCATGAGGGCTGGCTATCGTGTGTCCACGGCTGCCTCTAGCCAACCCCCCAATTTTTTTTTCTTTAATAACACAAACACCATGAGGGCTGGCTATAGTGTGTCCACGGCTGCCTCTAGCCAGCCCTCAAATTTTTTTTTTCTTTAATAACACAAACACCATGATGGCTGGCTATGAGGAAGGGAGCTATGTCCTTGTAAAGTTAGCTTGTTGTCATGTGGAAAAGAGTTTGAGGGGATTGTGGCCCTGTGGAAATGCTTGTGGCCCGGCAGAAGGAGCCAGTGGTCCTGTGGAGAGAGCTGATGGGGTTGAGGCCCTGTGGAAAGGCCTGTGACCCTGTATAGGGGTCCGTTGCCCTGTGGAGAGAGCTGTAGGGGCTCGTGCCCTATGGAAATGACTATGGCCATGTAGACAGGCCTTCTGGCCTTGAAGAGGGGGCTTGTGCCTTGCAGACGGGCCTTGTGTCTCTGTGGAGAGAGCTAAAGGGGGCAGTGGCGGTGCAGAAAGTGCATTTCGCCCTGTTGATGGGAGCTATGGCCCGGTAAAGAGAGCTTGTTGTCCTGTGGAGAAGAGTTGGAGGGGCTTGTGGCACTGTGGAAAGGCCTGTGGCCCAGTAGGAGCCTGTGGTCCTGTGGAGACAGCTGAAGGGGTTGAGGCCCTGTGGAAAGGCCTGTGACCCTGTATAGGGGTCTGTGGCCCCGCAGAGGGGCATGTGGCGATGTAAAGAGAGCTGGAGGGAGTTGTGGCCTGAGGAAAAGGCCATGTGGAGCGGGCTGGAGAGGCCTGTGGAAGGCTCTGGAGTAAGATTTGAGCCTATGAAGTCCTTTGCAGTAAACAACATGCAACATGATTGCCTGTGGAGAGAGCTGGAGGGGCTTGTGGCACTATGGAAAGGCCTGTGGCCCAGTAGGAGCCTGTGGTCCTGTGGAGAGAGTTGAAGGTGTTGTGGCCCTGTGGAAAGGCCTGTGACCCTGTATAGGGGTCCGTTGCCCTGTGGAGAGAGCTGGAGGGGCTCGTGCCGTATGGAAATGACTATAGCCATGTAGAAAGGCCTTTTGGCCTTGAAGAGGGCGCTTGTGCCCTGCAGACGGGCCCTGTGACTCTGTGGAGAGAGCTGTTGGGAGTTGTAGCCGTGTGGAAAGTGCATTTGGCCCTGTGGAGGTGAGCTATGGCCCTGTAAAGAGAGCTTCTTGTCCTGTGGAGAGAGCTGGAGGGTGTTGTGGCCCTGTGGAAAGGTATGTGGCCCTATGGATAGGCCCTTTAGCCTTGTGGAAAGGGCTGTGGCCCTGTGGTGAGAGCTGGAAGGAGTTGTGGGCTGTGGAAAAGCCTGTGGTCCTGTGGAGACAGCTGAAGGGGTTGAGGCCCTGTGGAAAGGCCTGTGACCCTGTATAGGGGTCTGTGGCCCCGCAGAGGGGCATGTGGCGATGTAAAGAGAGCTGGAGGGAGTTGTGGCCTGAGGAACAGGCCATGTGGAGCGGGCTGGAGAGGCCTGTGGAAGGCTCTGGAGTAAGATTTGAGCCTATGAAGTCCTTTGCAGTAAACAACATGCAACATGATTGCCTGTGTAGAGAGCTGGAGGGGCTTGTGGCACTGTGGAAAGGCCTGTGGCCCAGTAGGAGCCTGTGGTCCTGTGGAGAGAGCTGAAGGTGTTGTGGCCCTGTGGAAAGGCCTGTGACCCTGTATAGGGGTCCGTTGCCCTGTGGAGAGAGCTGGAGGGGCTCGTGCCGTATGGAAATGACTATAGCCATGTAGAAAGGCCTTTTGGCCTTGAAGAGGGCGCTTGTGCCCTGCAGACGGGCCCTGTGACTCTGTGGAGAGAGCTGTTGGGAGTTGTAGCCGTGTGGAAAGTGCATTTGGCCCTGTGGAGGTGAGCTATGGCCCTGTAAAGAGAGCTTCTTGTCCTGTGGAGAGAGCTGGAGGGTGTTGTGGCCCTGTGGAAAGGTCTGTGGCCCTATGGATAGGCCCTTTAGCCTTGTGGAAAGGGCTGTGGCCCTGTGGTGAGAGCTGGAAGGAGTTGTGGGCTGTGGAAAAGCCTGTGGTCCTGTGGAGACAGCTGAAGGGGTTGAGGCCCTGTGGAAAGGCCTGTGACCCTGTATAGGGGTCTGTGGCCCCGCAGAGGGGCATGTGGCGATGTAAAGAGAGCTGGAGGGAGTTGTGGCCTGAGGAAAAGGCCATGTGGAGCGGGCTGGAGAGGCCTGTGGAAGGCTCTGGAGTAAGATTTGAGCCTATGAAGTCCTTTGCAGTAAACAACATGCAACATGATTGCCTGTGGAGAGAGCTGGAGGGGCTTGTGGCACTGTGGAAAGGCCTGTGGCCCAGTAGGAGCCTGTGGTCCTGTGGAGAGAGCTGAAGGTGTTGTGGCCCTGTGGAAAGGCCTGTGACCCTGTATAGGGGTCCGTTGCCCTGTGGAGAGAGCTGGAGGGGCTCGTGCCGTATGGAAATGACTATAGCCATGTAGAAAGGCCTTTTGGCCTTGAAGAGGGCGCTTGTGCCCTGCAGACGGGCCCTGTGACTCTGTGGAGAGAGCTGTTGGGAATTGTAGCCGTGTGGAAAGTGCATTTGGCCCTGTGGAGGTGAGCTATGGCCCTGTAAAGAGAGCTTCTTGTCCTGTGGAGAGAGCTGGAGGGTGTTGTGGCCCTGTGGAAAGGTATGTGGCCCTATGGATAGGCCCTTTAGCCTTGTGGAAAGGGCTGTGGCCCTGTGGTGAGAGCTGGAAGGAGTTGTGGGCTGTGGAAAAGCCTGTGGTCCTGTGGAGACAGCTGAAGGGGTTGAGGCCCTGTGGAAAGGCCTGTGACCCTGTATAGGGGTCTGTGGCCCCGCAGAGGGGCATGTGGCGATGTAAAGAGAGCTGGAGGGAGTTGTGGCCTGAGGAAAAGGCCATGTGGAGCGGGCTGGAGAGGCCTGTGGAAGGCTCTGGAGTAAGATTTGAGCCTATGAAGTCCTTTGCAGTAAACAACATGCAACATGATTGCCTGTGGAGAGAGCTGGAGGGGCTTGTGGCACTGTGGAAAGGCCTGTGGCCCAGTAGGAGCCTGTGGTCCTGTGGAGAGAGCTGAAGGTGTTGTGGCCCTGTGGAAAGGCCTGTGACCCTGTATAGGGGTCCGTTGCCCTGTGGAGAGAGCTGGAGGGGCTCGTGCCGTATGACTATAGCCATGTAGAAAGGCCTTTTGGCCTTGAAGAGGGCGCTTGTGCCCTGCAGACGGGCCCTGTGACTCTGTGGAGAGAGCTGTTGGGAGTTGTAGCCGTGTAGAAAGTGCATTTGGCCCTGTGGAGGTGAGCTATGGCCCTGTAAAGAGAGCTTCTTGTCCTGTGGAGAGAGCTGGAGGGTGTTGTGGCCCTGTGGAAAGGTCTGTGGCCCTATGGATAGGCCTTTAGCCTTGTGGAAAGGGCTGTGGCCCTGTGGTGAGAGCTGGAAGGAGTTGTGGGCTGTGGAAAAGCCTGTGGTCCTGTGGAGACAGCTGAAGGGGTTGAGGCCCTGTGGAAAGGCCTGTGACCCTGTATAGGGGTCTGTGGCCCCGCAGAGGGGCATGTGGCGATGTAAAGAGAGCTGGAGGGAGTTGTGGCCTGAGGGAAAGGCCATGTGGAGCGGGCTGGAGAGGCCTGTGGAAGGCTCTGGAGTAAGATTTGAGCCTATGAAGTCCTTTGCAGTAAACAACATGCAACATGATTGCCTGTGGAGAGAGCTGGAGGGGCTTGTGGCACTGTGGAAAGGCCTGTGGCCCAGTAGGAGCCTGTGGTCCTGTGGAGAGAGCTGAAGGTGTTGTGGCCCTGTGGAAAGGCCTGTGACCCTGTATAGGGGTCCGTTGCCCTGTGGAGAGAGCTGGAGGGGCTCGTGCCGTATGGAAATGACTATGGCCATGTAGAAAGGCCTTTTGGCCTTGAAGAGGGCGCTTGTGCCCTGCAGACGGGCCCTGTGACTCTGTGGAGAGAGCTGTTGGGAGTTGTAGCCGTGTGGAAAGTGCATTTGGCCCTGTGGAGGTGAGCTATGGCCCTGTAAAGAGAGCTTCTTGTCCTGTGGAGAGAGCTGGAGGGTGTTGTGGCCCTGTGGAAAGGTCTGTGGCCCTATGGATAGGCCCTTTAGCCTTGTGGAAAGGGCTGTGGCCCTGTGGTGAGAGCTGGAAGGAGTTGTGGGCTGTGGAAAAGCCTGTGGTCCTGTGAAGACAGCTGAAGGGGTTGAGGCCCTGTGGAAAGGCCTGTGACCCTGTATAGGGGTCTGTGGCCCCGCAGAGGGGCATGTGGCGATGTAAAGAGAGCTGGAGGGAGTTGTGCCTGAGGAAAAGGCCATGTGGAGCGGGCTGGAGAGGCCTGTGGAAGGCTCTGGAGTAAGATTTGAGCCTATGAAGTCCTTTGCAGTAAACAACATGCAACATGATTGCCTGTGGAGAGAGCTGGAGGGGCTTGTGGCACTGTAGAAAGGCCTGTGGTCCTGTGGAGAGAGCTGAAGGTGTTGTGGCCCTGTGGAAAGGCCTGTGATCCTGTATAGGGGTCTGTTGCCCTGTGGAGAGAGCTGGAGGGGCTCGTGCCCTATGGAAATGACTATGGCCATGTAGAAAGGCCTTTTGGCCTTGAAGAGGGGGCTTGTGCCCTGCAGACGGGCCCTGTGACTCTGTGGAGAGAGCTGTTGGGAGTTGTGGCCGTGTGGAAAGTGCATTTGGCCCTGTGGAGGTGAGCTATGGCCCTGTAAAGAGAGCTTCTTGTCCTGTGGAGAGAGCTGGAGGGTGTTGTGGCCCTGTGGAAAGGTATGTGGCCCTATGGATAGGCCCTTTAGCCTTGTGGAAAGGGCTGTGGCCCTGTGGTGAGAGCTGGAAGGAGTTGTGGGCTGTGGAAAAGCCTGTGGTCCTGTGGAGACAGCTGAAGGGGTTGAGGCCCTGTGGAAAGGCCTGTGACCCTGTATAGGGGTCTGTGGCCCCGCAGAGGGGCATGTGGCGATGTAAAGAGAGCTGGAGGGAGTTGTGGCCTGAGGAAAAGGCCATGTGGAGCGGGCTGGAGAGGCCTGTGGAAGGCTCTGGAGTAAGATTTGAGCCTATGAAGTCCTTTGCAGTAAACAACATGCAACATGATTGCCTGTGGAGAGAGCTGGAGGGGCTTGTGGCACTGTGGAAAGGCCTGTGGCCCAGTAGGAGCCTGTGGTCCTGTGGAGAGAGCTGAAGGTGTTGTGGCCCTGTGGAAAGGCCTGTGACCCTGTATAGGGGTCCGTTGCCCTGTGGAGAGAGCTGGAGGGGCTCGTGCCGTATGGAAATGACTATAGCCATGTAGAAAGGCCTTTTGGCCTTGAAGAGGGCGCTTGTGCCCTGCAGACGGGCCCTGTGACTCTGTGGAGAGAGCTGTTGGGAGTTGTAGCCGTGTGGAAAGTGCATTTGGCCCTGTGGAGGTGAGCTATGGCCCTGTAAAGAGAGCTTCTTGTCCTGTGGAGAGAGCTGGAGGGTGTTGTGGCCCTGTGGAAAGGTCTGTGGCCCTATGGATAGGCCCTTTAGCCTTGTGGAAAGGGCTGTGGCCCTGTGGTGAGAGCTGGAAGGAGTTGTGGGCTGTGGAAAAGCCTGTGGTCCTGTGGAGACAGCTGAAGGGGTTGAGGCCCTGTGGAAAGGCCTGTGACCCTGTATAGGGGTCTGTGGCCCCGCAGAGGGGCATGTGGCGATGTAAAGAGAGCTGGAGGGAGTTGTGGCCTGAGGAAAAGGCCATGTGGAGCGGGCTGGAGAGGCCTGTGGAAGGCTCTGGAGTAAGATTTGAGCCTATGAAGTCCTTTGCAGTAAACAACATGCAACATGATTGCCTGTGGAGAGAGCTGGAGGGGCTTGTGGCACTGTAGAAAGGCCTGTGGCCCAGTAGGAGCCTGTGGTCCTGTGGAGAGAGCTGAAGGTGTTGTGGCCCTGTGGAAAGGCCTGTGATCCTGTACAGGGGTCTGTTGCCCTGTGGAGAGAGCTGGAGGGGCTCGTGCCCTATGGAAATGACTATGGCCATGTAGAAAGGCCTTTTGGCCTTGAAGAGGGGGCTTGTGCCCTGCAGACGGGCCCTGTGACTCTGTGGAGAGAGCTGTTGGGAGTTGTGGCCGTGTGGAAAGTGCATTTGGCCCTGTGGAGGTGAGCTATGGCCCTGTAAAGAGAGCTTCTTGTCCTGTGGAGAGAGCTGGAGGGTGTTGTGGCCCTGTGGAAAGGTATGTGGCCCTATGGATAGGCCCTTTAGCCTTGTGGAAAGGGCTGTGGCCCTGTGGTGAGAGCTGGAAGGAGTTGTGGGCTGTGGAAAAGCCTGTGGTCCTGTGGAGACAGCTGAAGGGGTTGAGGCCCTGTGGAAAGGCCTGTGACCCTGTATAGGGGTCTGTGGCCCCGCAGAGGGGCATGTGGCGATGTAAAGAGAGCTGGAGGGAGTTGTGGCCTGAGGAAAAGGCCATGTGGAGCGGGCTGGAGAGGCCTGTGGAAGGCTCTGGAGTAAGATTTGAGCCTATGAAGTCCTTTGCAGTAAACAACATGCAACATGATTGCCTGTGGAGAGAGCTGGAGGGGCTTGTGGCACTGTGGAAAGGCCTGTGGCCCAGTAGGAGCCTGTGGTCCTGTGGAGAGAGCTGAAGGTGTTGTGGCCCTGTGGAAAGGCCTGTGATTCTGTATAGGGGTCCGTTGCCCTGTGGAGAGAGCTGGAGGGGCTCGTGCCGTATGGAAATGACTATAGCCATGTAGAAAGGCCTTTTGGCCTTGAAGAGGGCGCTTGTGCCCTGCAGACGGGCCCTGTGACTCTGTGGAGAGAGCTGTTGGGAGTTGTAGCCGTGTGGAAAGTGCATTTGGCCCTGTGGAGGTGAGCTATGGCCCTGTAAAGAGAGCTTCTTGTCCTGTGGAGAGAGCTGGAGGGTGTTGTGGCCCTGTGGAAAGGTATGTGGCCCTATGGATAGGCCCTTTAGCCTTGTGGAAAGGGCTGTGGCCCTGTGGTGAGAGCTGGAAGGAGTTGTGGGCTGTGGAAAAGCCTGTGGTCCTGTGGAGACAGCTGAAGGGGTTGAGGCCCTGTGGAAAGGCCTGTGACCCTGTATAGGGGTCTGTGGCCCCGCAGAGGGGCATGTGGCGATGTAAAGAGAGCTGGAGGGAGTTGTGGCCTGAGGAAAAGGCCATGTGGAGCGGGCTGGAGAGGCCTGTGGAAGGCTCTGGAGTAAGATTTGAGCCTATGAAGTCCTTTGCAGTAAACAACATGCAACATGATTGCCTGTGGAGAGAGCTGGAGGGGCTTGTGGCACTGTGGAAAGGCCTGTGGCCCAGTAGGAGCCTGTGGTCCTGTGGAGAGAGCTGAAGGTGTTGTGGCCCTGTGGAAAGGCCTGTGACCCTGTATAGGGGTCCGTTGCCCTGTGGAGAGAGCTGGAGGGGCTCGTGCCGTATGGAAATGACTATAGCCATGTAGAAAGGCCTTTTGGCCTTGAAGAGGGCGCTTGTGCCCTGCAGACGGGCCCTGTGACTCTGTGGAGAGAGCTGTTGGGAGTTGTAGCCGTGTGGAAAGTGCATTTGGCCCTGTGGAGGTGAGCTATGGCCCTGTAAAGAGAGCTTCTTGTCCTGTGGAGAGAGCTGGAGGGTGTTGTGGCCCTGTGGAAAGGTCTGTGGCCCTATGGATAGGCCCTTTAGCCTTGTGGAAAGGGCTGTGGCCCTGTGGTGAGAGCTGGAAGGAGTTGTGGGCTGTGGAAAAGCCTGTGGTCCTGTGGAGACAGCTGAAGGGGTTGAGGCCCTGTGGAAAGGCCGGTGACCCTGTATAGGGGTCTGTGGCCCCGCAGAGGGGCATGTGGCGATGTAAAGAGAGCTGGAGGGAGTTGTGGCCTGAGGAAAAGGCCATGTGGAGCGGGCTGGAGAGGCCTGTGGAAGGCTCTGGAGTAAGATTTGAGCCTATGAAGTCCTTTGCAGTAAACAACATGCAACATGATTGCCTGTGGAGAGAGCTGGAGGGGCTTGTGGCACTGTAGAAAGGCCTGTGGCCCAGTAGGAGCCTGTGGTCCTGTGGAGAGAGCTGAAGGTGTTGTGGCCCTGTGGAAAGGCCTGTGATCCTGTATAGGGGTCTGTTGCCCTGTGGAGAGAGCTGGAGGGGCTCGTGCCCTATGGAAATGACTATGGCCATGTAGAAAGGCCTTTTGGCCTTGAAGAGGGGGCTTGTGCCCTGCAGACGGGCCCTGTGACTCTGTGGAGAGAGCTGTTGGGAGTTGTGGCCGTGTGGAAAGTGCATTTGGCCCTGTGGAGGTGAGCTATGGCCCTGTAAAGAGAGCTTCTTGTCCTGTGGAGAGAGCTGGAGGGTGTTGTGGCCCTGTGGAAAGGTATGTGGCCCTATGGATAGGCCCTTTAGCCTTGTGGAAAGGGCTGTGGCCCTGTGGTGAGAGCTGGAAGGAGTTGTGGGCTGTGGAAAAGCCTGTGGTCCTGTGGAGACAGCTGAAGGGGTTGAGGCCCTGTGGAAAGGCCTGTGACCCTGTATAGGGGTCTGTGGCCCCGCAGAGGGGCATGTGGCGATGTAAAGAGAGCTGGAGGGAGTTGTGGCCTGAGGAAAAGGCCATGTGGAGCGGGCTGGAGAGGCCTGTGGAAGGCTCTGGAGTAAGATTTGAGCCTATGAAGTCCTTTGCAGTAAACAACATGCAACATGATTGCCTGTGGAGAGAGCTGGAGGGGCTTGTGGCACTGTGGAAAGGCCTGTGGCCCAGTAGGAGCCTGTGGTTCTGTGGAGAGAGCTGAAGGTGTTGTGGCCCTGTGGAAAGGCCTGTGACCCTGTATAGCGGTCCGTTGCCCTGTGGAGAGAGCTGGAGGGGCTCGTGCCCTATGGAAATGACTATGGCCATGCAGAAAGGCCTTTTGGCTTTGAAGAGGGGGCTTGTGCCCTGCAGACGGGCCCTGTGACACTGTGGAGAGGGCTGTTGGGAGTTGTGGCCGTGTGGAAAGTGCATTTGGCCCTGTGGAGGTGAGCTATGGCCCTGTAAAGAGAGCTTCTTGTCCTGTGGAGAGAGCTGGAGGGTGTTGTGGCCATGTGGAAAGGTCTGTGGCCCTATGGATAGGCCCTTTGGCCTTGTGGAAGGGGCTGTGGCCCTGTGGTGAGAGGTGGAAGGAGTTGTGGGCTGTGGAAAAGCCTGTGGTCCTGTGGAGACAGCTGAAGGGGTTGAGGCCCTGTGGAAAGGCCTGTGACCCTGTATAGGGGTCTGTGGCCCCGCAGAGGGGCATGTAGCGATGTAAAGAGAGCTGGAGGGAGTTGTGGCCTGAGGAAAAGGCCATGTGGAGCGGGCTGGAAAGGCCTGTGGAAGGCTCTGGAGTAAGATTTGGGCCTATGAAGTCCTTTGCAGTAAACAATATGCAACATGATTGCCTGTGGAGAGAGCTGGAGGGGCTTGTGGCACTGTAGAAAGGCCTGTGGCCCAGTAGGAGCCTGTGGTCCTGTGGAGAGAGCTGAAGGTGTTGTGGCCCTGTGGAAAGGCCTGTGACCCTGTATAGGGGTCCGTTGCCCTGTGGAGAGAGCTGGAGGGGCTCGTGCCCTATGGAAATGACTATGGCCATGTAGAAAGGCCTTTTGGCCTTGAAGAGGGGGCTTGTGCCCTGCAGACGGGCCTTGTGTCTCTGTGGAGAGAGCTAAAGGGGGCTGTGTCCATGCAGAAAGTGCATGTGGAGGGGAGCTATGGCCCGGTAAAGAGAGCTTGTTGTCCTGCGGAGAAGAGTTGGAGGGGATTGTGGCCCTGTGGAAAGGCTTGTAGCCCGGCAGAAGGAGGCAGCGGTCCTGTGGAGAGAGCTGAAGGGGTTGAGGCCCTGTGGAAAGGCATGTGACGCTGTATAGGGGTCTGTGGCCCCGCAGAGGGGCATGTGGCGATGTAAAGAGAGCTGGAGGGAGTTGTGGCCTGAGGAAAAGGCCATGTGGAGTGGGCTGGAGGGGCCTGTGGAAGGCTCTGGAGTAAGATTTGGGCCTATGAAGTCCTCTGCAGTAAACAACATGCAACATGATTGCCTGTGGAGAGAGCTGAAGGTTTTGTGGCCCTGTGGAAAGGCCTGTGACCCTGTACAGGGGTCCGTTGCCCTGTGGAGAGAGCTGGAGGTGCTTGTGCCCTATGGGAATGACTATGGCCATGTAGAAAGGCCTTTTGGCTTTGAAGAGGGGGCTTGTGCCCTGCAGACGGGCCCTGTGACACTGTGGAGAGGGCTGTTGGGAGTTGTGGCCGTGTGGAAAGTGCATTTGGCCCTGTGGAGGTGAGCTATGGCCCTGTAAAGAGAGCTTCTTGTCCTGTGGAGAGAGCTGGAGGGTGTTGTGGCCCTGTGGAAAGGTCTGTGGCCCTATGAATAGGCCCTTTAGCCTTGTGGAAGGGGCTGTGGCCCTGTGGTGAGAGGTGGAAGGAGTTGTGGGCTGTGGAAAAGCCTGTGGTCCTGTGGAGACAGCTGAAGGGGTTGAGGCCCTGTGGAAAGGCCTATGACCCTGTATAGGGGTCTGTGGCCCCGCAGAGGGGCATGTGGCGATGTAAAGAGAGCTGGAGGGAGTTGTGGCCTGAGGAAAAGGCCATGTGGAGCGTGCTGGAGAGGCCTGTGGAAGGATCTGGAGTAAGATTTGGGCCTATGAAGTCCTTTGCAGTAAACAACATGCAACATGATTGCCTGTGGAGAGAACTGGAGGGGCTTGTGGCACTGTGGAAAGGCCTGTGGCCCAGTAGGAGCCTGTGGTCCTGTGGAGAGAGCTGAAGGTGTTGTGGCCCTGTGGAAAGGCCTGTGACCCTGTATAGAGGTCCGTTGCCCTGTGGAGAGAGCTGGAGGGGCTTGTGCCCTATGGAAATGACTATGGCCCTGTAGAAAGGCCTTTTGGCCTTGAAGAGGGGGCTTGTGCCCTGCAGACGGGCCTTGTGTCTCTGTGGAGAGAGCTAAAGGGGGCTGTGGCCATGCAGAAAGTGCATTTGGCCCTGTGGAGGGGAGCTATGGCCCGGTAAAGAGAGCTTGTTGTCCTGTGGAGAAGAGTTGGAGGGGATTGTGGCCCTGTGGAAAGACCTGTGTCCCTGTATAGGGGTCCGTTGCCCTGTGGAGAGAGCTGGAGGGGCTCGTGCCCTATGGAAATGACTATGGCCATGTAGAAAGGCCTTTTGGCCTTGAAGAGGGGGCTTGTGCCCTGCAGGCGGGCCCTGTGACTCTGTGGAGAGAGCTGTTGGGAGTTGTGGCCGTGTGGAAAGTGCTTTTGGCCCTGTGGAGGTGAGCTATGGCCCTGTAAAGAGAGCTTCTTGTCCTGTGGAGAGAGCTGGAGGGTGTTGTGGCCCTGTGGAAAGGTCTGTGGCCCTATGGATACGCCCTTTAGCCCTGTGGAAGGGGCTGTGGCCCTGTGGTGAGAGCTGGAAGGATTTGTGGGCTGTGGAAAAGCCTGTGGTCCTGTGGAGACAGCTGAAGGGGTTGAGGCCCTGTGGAAAGGCCTGTGACCCTGTATAGGTGTCTGTGGCCCCGCTGAGGAGCATGTGGCGATGTAAAGAGAGCTGGAGGGAGTTGTGTCCTGACGAAAAGGCCATGTGGAGCGGGCTGGAGGGGCCTTTCGAAGGCTCTGGAGTAAGATTTGGGCCTATGAAGTCCTTTGCAGTAAACAACATGCAACATGATTGCCTGTGGAGAGAGCTGGAGGGGCTTGTGGCACTGTGGAAAGGCCTGTGGCCCAGTAGGAGCCTGTGGTCATGTGGAGAGAGCTGAAGGTGTTGTGGCCCTGTGGAAAGGCCTGTGACCCTGTATAGGGGTCCGTTGCCCTGTGGAGAGAGCTGGAGGGGCTCGTGCCCTATGGAAATGACTATGGCCATGTAGAAAGGCCTTTTGGCCTTGAAGAGGGGGCTTGTGCTCTGCAGACGGGCCTTGTGTCTCTGTGGAGAGAGCTAAATGGGGCTGTGTCCATGCAGAAAGTGCATTTGGCCCTGTGGAGGGGAGCTATGGCCCTGTAATGAGAGCTTGTTGTCCTGTGGAGAAGAGTTGGAGGGGATTGTGGCCCTGTGGAAATGCTTGTGGCCCGGCAGAAGGAGCCTATGGTACTGTGGAGAGAGTTGAAGGGGTTGTTTGCCCGCAGAGGGGCATGTAGTGATGTAAAGAGAGCTGGAGGGAGTTTTGCTCTGCTAAAAAAGGCCATGTGGAGTGGGCTGGAGGGGCCTGTGGAAGGCTCTGGAGTAAGATTGGGGCCTATGAAGTCTTTTGCAGTAAACAACATGCAACATGATTGCCTGTGGAAAGAGCTGGAGGGGCTTGTGGCACTGTGTAAAGGCCTGTGGCCCGGTAGGAGCTTGTGGTCCTGTGGAGAGAGCTGAAGGGGCTTGTGGCCCTGTGGAAAGGCCTGTGACCCTGTATAGTGGTCTGTTGCCCTGTGGAGAGAGCTGGAGGGGCTTGTGGCCCTGAGGAAAGGGCCTATGGCCCTGTGGAGAGAGCTGAAGGTGGGTGCGGCCCTGTGGAAAGGCCTGTGACCCTGAAGAGGGATCTGTGGCCCTTCAAATGGGCCTGTTGCCCTGTGGAGAGAGCTGGAGTGGGTTATGGCCCTGTGGAAATGCCTATGGCACTGCGGAAAGGGACCTCTGGCCCTTTGCAAAGGGTCATTGGCCTTGTGGAGTGGGCTATTGCCCTGTTGACGGGCCTGTGGCCCTGTGTGATTGTTGATAGCCTGACAAATCATCCAATAAAAACTTGCATATTTTTCAAGGATCCTGTAGCTTAAAGATGTTTCCTGACAATTCACTTTAATGTTCAGGAAGCATCCTACAGGAACAAGATTCTTAAAAAATACACAAGTGTTAAACACTGTGTAGCTTTGTGGTTACTTACCAATTAATCTTCTCTGCTGCAACTTGAGTAGTGCTTCTTACCTTTGACCTACAGGAAGAGGTGTGCATGAGAGAGAGTCATTGAGAGGCACATAGAGGCAAAGAGGGGAGCAAAGGGGCAAAGGTAGGCACATAGAGGGATGCAAAAGGTAAATAGAAGCACAGGGAGGGACAGAGAGGCACAGAGACCGATAGAGAGCCACAGATGGGCAAAGACAGAGATTGAGAGGCTCGTGAAGGCACAGAGACAAAAAAAGGCACTTTGGATGGAAAGAAAGCACCAGAGAGAGAGCATGCGAGAGAGTGGTGCAATGGGGAGAGATCAAAAGTGAGCGCCAGTGATGCACTGGAGACTGAGAGAGCACAAAAGAGAGCACTGCACTATAAAGACAGAGGAGTGCCAGAGAGCGGTGCAGTAGGGAGAAAGAGAACACATCAGAGAGTGGTGCACTGGAAAGAGAGTGAAAGAGCACCAGAGAGCATTGCACTGGAGAGAGAGAAAGAGAGAGAGACAGAAAGCAGTGTGCCAGTGTAAAAGGGCACCAGAGAGTGATGCACTGACTGGACAAATGGTCATTTTTATAGGCAGTTCTACATGTCGTGTTGCTGGACAGCTGGGGGTCATGCTTACCGTTGTTAGGGATGGTAATATATTCTGCTTCCCTAGGCCTGATTTCCAGGGACTGCACTGCTCTGACTGGCAGGAGCACTTTTATGGCTACCTGACCTTTAAATTATTATGGATTCTAGTAATACTGACAAAGCATTAGACTAAACGGCTCAGAAACCTGACGGTAGTAAATGATTGTGCCATTTGAACAGTTGTCAGAATTGTTTCATCATAGCCATAGGACTTCCACTTTATATTTATCTTTAAAATAGTTATTAAAAGGACTCTGTCACCAGGTTTTTGACATCCCATCGGACAGCAGCATAATGTAGAGATAGAAATCCTGATCCAGCAATGTTTCACTTACTGAGCTCCTTGCTGTCATTTTGATAAAATTACTGTTTTCTCTGTTGCAGATTTGGCAGCTCCCAAGTATGACTGGACTACTGGAGTAGTGCTCTAATGATAATCTCCAGATGATTTAACAGTGTTTTAATG
The DNA here is from genome assembly GCF_046119375.1 of Phyllobates terribilis. Taxonomy (NCBI): domain Eukaryota; kingdom Metazoa; phylum Chordata; class Amphibia; order Anura; family Dendrobatidae; genus Phyllobates; species Phyllobates terribilis. The sequence continues at coordinate 899,512 of NW_027363342.1, forward strand.
CAAACTACACTGAGCAGCCTAGTAAGTGATATATCACTGGAATAAAGATGTCTGTGTCCACATTATGGTGCGCTCAGATGAGATGGCTAAAACCTGGTGACAGAATCCCTTTAACACTAATACAAACAGTACAAATGTTTATAATAAAGAAAATCTTCTCCCATTGCTTCGAGGGCCCCGTTCACCTGGAATTGTAGAACAACCTAGAATAGAAAAGAAACAAATAAAACATGAATTCAGAAACTTTAACAAGACCGGAACTTTAGTCTCCGAAACGCCTCATTCTTTCTTGGGAACTGATCACTGCCGTCTTCTTAATCTCTTTAAAGGAAAGAAGGGGAATACATATGTTAAAACCGAAATGTTTATTGTTCAAGGACAATGTGAATGAGTATATTGACCAATTACCCTGGGTGTTTCCTTTTCCTCAACTGCATCCCTGTCTTCATGGACCTTGTTGTGACCCTAGGTTCGATTGGTGCTCTCCGCCTGATATAAATAATAACATTACATTTTCTGGGCACTTAGAGTGGTATAAGGATATCTTCTATCAATCCTAAAAGTTTAGGCATCGAGGTTTGTTCTGCGATGGAGATATCATCAATAAACGCCTGTAATATACCCTTCCGCATACTGTCTACAAGTGGCCGCTACTGAGAGCACTTTGCCTGGGTATAGGTGCTGAGGATGCTCAGAAGAACAAGTCATTGTCCATAACATCACAAGCTATGTACAGTTTGCCAACTCCTACTAGCTTGCTTGATTTAATAATATACCCACCTTTGAGTCTTAGTATTTAAATTTGACACACCGAGGTCCTCTGTTTCACCCTGGGCACTGTAGTCTTCAGCTTGCTGGACCATTTGCTCCTCTTCTCCATTGCTCTCTTCTGCTTCTCTTTAGGGGAGATAGAAAACAGAATATTACATTTTATCAACAATTTGGTGAAATAGATCATAACTGCTTTGCAATAAATTACCTTGAGCTGCTGGGTTGAGGTTGATTTTCCGATGATTTCCCTGCTGCCAAGACCAGTGTGTATGCTTGGCAGAGGTCTCCTAACGTTTTTTCTCTGTAATTCCTCTCTGCTGTCATGTTGGAATGACTGAGATATTTGGAGAAAAGATACCTCTGTGTCTCTGTTAAATGTGACACGGTCCATGTTTCACAAGTTTTTCTTGCCACCTGACTAGAGATGGATTTAAGTTTGTACCTAGATAGCAATAGAGTAGATCATAAATACATGGCACAACATCTAATATGTAGGATTTTTAACTTTTAAGACTTACTTCTTCTGGTAGCGATGAAGGTCGGTGGATACATTATATATCTGTCTTCCTGTAGTCGATAAGAAGAATTTATCTGGACTGTCTTTTTTGGCCAGCACCCGTCTCACTTTTTTAAAGTAGATGTTAAACCACTGTAAATAAACAAAACAAAAAACAGTAAACCACTTAATAAAAATTGAGTTGGGCCCTTCAATATTAAGATAAGAAAATTTGAAATAGACTAAATTAATTACTGGAGTCAATGACCGCACCAACGTGAGGGAGGGATGTGCCTAACCAGGAGAGCGAAACCTACAGACTAAAAGGGCAGTATCTCTCCTCCGCCTCAGTTGGATTTCAGAGCATGATAGGAACCACACAATCTAAATATATAGAAAAGTCACCTCACACCAAACATATGTCAGACTATAAACTGCCCACCATTCATTTAAAGTGCAGAACATCTGTGATAAGGGAGAGCATATCTGTTCCTACTGATAATGCATTCTGGATGCTGCTGCAACAAGCATTATTGTTAAGAAAATGCACTATTCTGGACACCGATACTATGGTTTAGCATCCTGGATACTGCAGGGAAATAAGGGAAAGACTCCCAACACACCTGCATGAGGATGTAGCACCAAGTTGTCCTGTAAAATCTGGTTAAAGGGAGGATCTACTAAAAGGGACAGAATGCCACTAATCCTACGGGTTGAAGTCATGACAACTAACAGATCCCTCTCTAATGTGGGTGCCATCGTAGTGACAGGAACATCTTACCTTTTCTTCTTCTTCAGTAAGCACAAAACAGGCTACTTGGTGGGCAGCAGTCTTATGGGATTTAACTCCGACAATTATTAGCTGTTCATTTTGATAGATGTGACGCATCCTCTCTGTCCACTCAGAAACCTGTGAGTCAAGACATGGGAAAGTTAGATAGACATGTGGCTTTAAATCAGGATAATGAGTAGGTTGTTACTTACCGTCATGTTTCTGACAACTCCTGGTCTTTGTAAGTGTTTTAGTATGATTAAGGCCTCAAGGTAATAGAGAATCTCCAACTGATGCACTTCATTTCGGGATCCTCCTTGGACATCCTCGATGGCTTGCAGGAAAGCTGGCTTTGCAACGGTCAGGATCTCCTGGCATTGCTGAGGTGTTTTGTCCAATTTATGCAACTCCAGGTACCTAAGAGAAAGATTAATAAATGTGACTGATAGGTGAGGCCTATTTTTAAGTCATGTATGAAAAATCCTGGCGGGAGAGAGAAAAGAGAAAAAATAATAATTGTGCATACATCTGAAAGGATAAAAATTAGCTGACATACCTTTTGCTGACAACTTCTTTTGCAACTCCCTTGGAAAATTTCTTCTGAATATCCGCAGTCACATACTGGAAATACTTCATTGCCTTGAAGAGTTTTTCATTTCTATCGCGTAAATTGGTTGCAAATAGTTGATAATGTACAAATTTCCGGACATTCTTAATGTAGTTGGTGACAGTTTGGTTGCACAGACCGAGATCTTGAAGGTTTTTGAAAAATAAATGGGCGTTTTCAATCTTTGTCGCAAAGTTGAGGCTCACACGGCGTTTGTTCATAAAGTATAAAAACCTTGACACATTTTCAACAATTTGTTTGTATCTTTCCAGCTTGCAATGGTTCTGCAAATAAGAGGAAAAACCTTTTAATATTGGATGAGACAGAGAATGGTGATCATAATAACCTGCATCTTTCATTTTGATCCTCTTGTCAACAGTCCATTTCTGGCTTGTCATCCTACAAATTTGGAAGAAAGAACAACAGGTCAGAGTAGAAACAAATTAGAACTTTGAGAAAAATACTGTGTAAGCATATACAGCATATATATAGTGACGTCCTGCCAATGGCAGTAGACTATGCAGCCGCTATGGGGCCTGTGAGTCCAGGGTTCCCTGTAACGACGCATTCATGGGGCCCTCACCCAGTGGAAGAATCTGGGGAAATGTCGGGGACCTTGACAGCTGGGGGTTCCACTCACCGTTGTCAGGGGTGGTAAACATTTCTGTGTCCCCAGGCCCGATTTCTGTGGACCCCAGTGCTCTGACTGGCAGCAGCACTTTGCTGGCTGCCTGCCCTTTATACGCAGCATCCACTGCTGAACACTGCGTGTTCTGAAGTTCATCTGTGGGTAAAGCTAGTACATCATCCTCTACTGGCCCACAGATGAAAATCGTAATGGCAGTGCATTTTAGTATGCCCCGCCAAAGCTGTGTGCCCCACAGAGCTGTCTGTGTGTAGGGCACTTTTTTGGCATCCTGTTTTATGGCTGCAATGGAAGGGAAATCTATTGCCTAAAATAGGAGAAAAAATTACTTTGTAAGGGCTGTAAAGTTGTGGGATATGCTATTAATTGTCCCAGTTAAACATTATTTGTATTGTTTTTTTGCTCAATATATATATATATAAATATATCTATATATATATATATATATATATATATATATATATATAGATATATATATATAGATATATATATATAGATATATATAGATATGTATATATATATAAAAGCATGATGAGTGAGAATGTTACACACACTAACTGACCTCGGCCTGTCTTCATCTGTTTGGCTGGTATTTTCCTCTCTTTCTCTGGTCTCTGGTTGTTGATCGGCTTCACTGTCGGATGTTTCAGAGGATGTATAGTCTTCTGCAGCTGAAAGATGCACCAATTCAGGATTTGATATGGCTCGGCGTGCCGATGTGCCAGTTGATGTAGATGGCTTCTCATCTTCAACAGTCCTGTAAATTATAAAAATCCTTAGTAATAACGTGAAGTACAATCTTGAGTAGGCCAGCAGTGTTGACAATTTTTTAAAGTGGCCTAAAAGCCAGGATGTGCTGAGGCCAAGGCAATGTTTGAGCAAGGGATTAAAGTAAATTCCTTGTATAAATTTACACTGACCTGTAGACATCATAATCCTCTGGGACGGGCGGCTCTTCCTCTGTGATGGACGGCTCTTCCACTGTGACGGGCGGCTCTTCCTCTGTGACGGACGGCTCTTCCTCTGTGACGGACGGCTCTTCCTCTGGGACGGGCGGCTCTTCCTCTGGGACGGGCGGCTCTTCCTCTGGGACGGGCGGCTCTTCCTCTGGGACGGGCGGCTCTTCCTCTGGGACGGGCAGCTCTTCCTCTGGGACGGGCGGCTCTTCCACTGTGACGGGCGGCTCTTCCTCTGGGACGGACGGCTCTTCCACTGTGACGGACGGCTCTTCCTCTGTGACGGACGGCTCTTCCTCTGGGACGGGCGGCTCTTCCTCTGGGACGGGCGGCTCTTCCACTGTGACGGGCGGCTCTTCCTCTGTGACGGACGGCTCTTCCTCTGTGACGGACAGCTCTTCCTCTGGGACGGGCGGCTCTTCCTCTGGGACGGGCGGCTCTTCCTCTGGGACGGGCGACTCCTCCTCGATGACTGTAGACATTTCCTCCTCAACAGGCAGCACTTCCTCCTCATTAGGCAGCTCTTGCTCACTGGCTGTCAGCTCCTCCTGCACAGGTGATGCCCCCTCATCTTCAACAATCCTGTAAATATAAAATACACGTGATTATTTGGCATAGTTCAGAACATATATGCAAATCTATAAAGCTTACACAAGTATGAACATCAGTATTCAAAGAATAAGATGCTAGTGGGGCATACCTGGCCATAGTTGGTTTCTCGGGTACTATAAACCCTCTGTCCTCCAGGAAGGAGATAAGATCGTCCTTTGTAGTGATCTCTGGAATCTTGTCACAAGGGATATATGTTCCTTTTGTTGCAATTGCTATCAGTGAGTTTCTAGATTCTTTCACTAGCGCATCCTTCTCCTCTTGTGTACAGCATCTAAGGCATTGTCGTGTAAGGTGCTGTGGCAGTTGAGTAAATGCTTTGTAACATAGTGGACATGTCTTCAGCATCCTGAAGCCGCTGTAAAAAAGAAAAATGGAAGATCAGGAACAATATCAGTGAGAATCTAGCTTTTCCACCCACTAATATCAACCAGCATTTTTTATGTTTCAGCAGGATAACTGGATTTCAAAAATCTGATTTTTTTTTACAACAAATACACAGCTCATGAGAAAAGGCACGTCTCATCATTGCCATAGATTTTTTTAAAAAGATGAGGGCTGGCTCTAGAGTGTATTTTGACCACCAATAGCCAGCCCTCATTTTTGGTCACAAAAACGGACAAACGTACACAATTTTTTAAGGAGCAATTGTTTAGCACAAGTTAATGCACTTTTATAGCATACTACACAAATTGTGGCAATATTGTGCACATAACACATGCGGTTTTTTATCATATGCATGTTCCTAGATCTTGCGCAAATCTGAGGTTTTGCAAGAATTATTTAGATTGACAAAGATACCGTGCAAAAAATTAATGTGGTATTGACTATGCAAATGCTTATACAGTTTTGCACATGACCGGCACTCATTTATCAGTCAAAAAGGAGAAAAAACGAGTGAGCGAGCAAGTACATATACAGTTTAAAGCCTTTTCACACTGCAAACTTTGAAAGATACAGAAAGACCGTGCCAAAAACATAAACCCTTTCTGTGACTGAGCCTGAACAATTGCAAGCCTTAACATGATGTTATAATACACTTTCACACCGCAATCCTTCCCCCTCCCCCCACCACAGTAATACAACCAAGCTAAAAAGTTTGCAGAGGTCACAGAGAGGACATCAGATTAGGCACCTGATTCCAGTACAAACTATATGAGTACAAGCATACTTATACACCTGATTCCAGTACAAGCTATATGAGTACAAGTATACTTATACACCTGATTCCAGTACAAGCTATATGAGTACAAGTATACTTATACACCTGATTCCAGTACAAGCTATATGAGTACAAGTATACTTATACACCTGATTCCAGTACAAGCTATATGAGTACAAGTATACTTATACACCTGATTCCAGTACAAGCTATATGAGTACAAGTATACTTATACACCTGATTCCAGTACAAGCTCAGATGATGCTGCAGTATAGTTAGGCACCTGATCCCAATACATGCTGTATGTTAACCTCTTCTGCAAATACTCCCATGGTCTCAGTGTACCCCAGAATGCATGCTGCAATGGTGTCCAGAAAGAGTATTTCTAGAAGCAACACATACCTCTGCAGATTCATATTTCCCTCCCACTCACTATCCCACCAGGTGTACTTACCTTCTTTTGGGCGGCATGGTTGTAATTGGCTAAGGTCACAGCTTCTCTTGTGCACTAATCACCCTTGTTGCTCCTGAGCACTGGATCAAATTAAACTTCCCTCCAAAACTCCTTTTCCTTTTCCTAAAATGATGGTTTATTTGAATGTAAATCATGAATCTGCTCCGATTGGTTAATGCAACTTAGTAGGCGTAGCTTTTTCTTGATGAGAGCTGGCTACAGGTACTTCCAGGACGACCCGTAGCCAGCCCTCACCCTTGGAATAGCTCAATGAGGATGAGAGCTGGCTACAGGTGCCTCCAGGGCGACCCCTAGCCAGCCCTCACCCTTGGAGCAGCTCAATGAGGATGAGAGCTGGCTACAGGTGCCTCCAGGGCGACCCGTAGCCAGCCCTCACCCTTGGAATAGCTCAATGAGGATGAGAGCTGGCTACAGGTGCCTCCAGGGCGACCCCTAGCCAGCCCTCACCCTTGGAATAGCTCAATGAGGATGAGAGCTGGCTACAGGTTTGATGATACCAAAAGCACTTAAAATTCAATCTGCAACAAAAAAAAGTCGCTCTGACGCCGCCGTTAAGGGCTGCGTCCGTTATCACGCTCATCTGATAAATTACGGAAAAAAAAAGGAAACTTTATAGCTTTTTTGGCGCGCTTATTTCACTGCCTTTTCCTACGCGCCGCCGTTCAGCGCAGCTTCCGTTATCACGCTCATCTAATGAATTATGGAAAAAAACGTAAACTTTATAGTTTTTTTGGCGCGCTTATTTCACCGCCCGTTCCTACGCGCCACGGTTCAGCGCACCTTCCGTTATCACGCTCATCTGATGAATTACGGAAAAAAAACGTAAACTTTATAGTTTTTTTGGCGCGCTTATTTCACCGCCCGTTCCTACGCGCCGCCATTCAGTGCAGCATCCGTTATCACGCTCATCTGATGAATTACGGAAAAAAAACGTAAACTTTATAGTTTTTTTGGCGCGCTTATTTCACCGCCCGTTCCTACGCGCCGCCGTTCAACGCAGCTTCCGTTATCACGCTCATCTAATGAATTATGGAAAAAAAACGTACACTTTATAGCTTTTTTGGCGCGCTTATTTCACCGCCCGTTCCTACGCGCCGCCGTTCAGCTCAGCTTCCGTTATCACGCTCATCTGATGAATTACGGAAAAAAACCGTAAATTTTATAGTTTTTTTGGCGCGCTTATTTCACCGCCCGTTCCTACGCGCCGCCGTTCAACGCAGCTTCCGTTGACACGCTCATCTAATGAATTATGGAAAAAAAACTTACACTTTATAGCTTTTTTGGCGCGCTTATTTCACCGCCCGTTCCTACGCGCCGCCGTTCAGCGCAGCTTCCGTTATCACGCTCATCTGATGAATTACGGAAAAAAAACGTAAATTTTATAGTTTTTTTGGCGCGCTTATTTCACCGCCCGTTCCTACGCGCCGCCGTTCAGTGCAGCGTCCGTTATCACCCTCATCTGATGAATTACGAAAAAAAACGTAAACTTTATAGTTTTTTTGGCGCGCTTATTTCACCGCCCGTTCCTATGCGCCGCCGTTCAGCGCAGCGTCCGTTATCACGCTCAATGAGGATGAGAGTTGGCTACAGGTGCCTCCAGGGCGACACGTAGCCAGCCCTCACCCTTCGAATAGCTCAATGAGGATGAGAGCTGGCTACAGGTGTCTCCAGGGCGACCCCTAGCCAGCCCTCACCTTTGGAGCAGCTCAATGAGGATGAGAGCTGGCTACAGGTGCCTCCAGGGCGACCCCTAACCAGCCCTCACCCTTGGAGCAGCTCAATGAGGATGAGAGCTGGCTACAGGTGCCTCCAGGGCGACCCCTAACCAGCCCTCACCCTTGGAGCAGCTCAATGAGGATGAGAGCTGGCTACAGGTGCCTCCAGGGCGACCCCTAGCCAGCCCTCACCCTTGGAGCAGCTCAATGAGGATGAGAGCTGGCTACAGGTGCCTCCAGGGCGACCCCTAGCCAGCCCTCACCCTTGGAGCAGCTCAATGAGGATGAGAGCTGGCTACAGGTGCCTCCAGGGCGACCCCTAGCCAGCCCTCACCCTTGGAGCAGCTCAATGAGGATGAGAGCTGGCTACAGGTGCCTCCAGGGCGACCCGTAGCCAGCCCTCACCCTTGGAGCAGCTCAATGAGGATGAGAGCTGGCTACAGGTGCCTCCAGGGCGACCCCTAGCCAGCCCTCACCCTTGGAGCAGCTCAATGAGGATGAGAGCTGGCTACAGGTGCCTCCAGGGCGACCCCTAGCCAGCCCTCACCCTTGGAGCAGCTCAATGAGGATGAGAGCTGGCTACAGGTGCCTCCAGGGCGACCCCTAGCCAGCCCTCACCCTTGGAGCAGCTCAATGAGGATGAGAGCTGGCTACAGGTGCCTCCAGGGCGACCCGTAGCCAGCCCTCACCCTTGGAGCAGCTCAATGAGGATGAGAGCTGGCTACAGGTGCCTCCAGGGCGACCCGTAGCCAGCCCTCACCCTTGGAGCAGCTCAATGAGGATGAGAGCTGGCTACAGGTGCCTCCAGGGCGACCCCTAGCCAGCCCTCACCCTTGGAGCAGCTCAATGAGGATGAGAGCTGGCTACAGGTGCCTCCAGGGCGACCCCTAGCCAGCCCTCACCCTTGGAGCAGCTCAATGAGGATGAGAGCTGGCTACAGGTGCCTCCAGGGCGACCCCTAGCCAGCCCTCACCCTTGGAGCAGCTCAATGAGGATGAGAGCTGGCTACAGGTGCCTCCAGGGCGACCCCTAGCCAGCCCTCACCCTTGGAGCAGCTCAATGAGGATGAGAGCTGGCTACAGGTGCCTCCAGGGCGACCCCTAGCCAGCCCTCACCCTTGGAGCAGCTCAATGAGGATGAGAGCTGGCTACAGGTGCCTCCAGGGCGACCCTTAGCCAGGCCTCACCCTTGGAATAGCTCAATGAGGATGAGAGCTGGCTACAGGTTTGATGATAGCAAAAGCACTTAAAATTCAATCTGCAACAAAAAAAAGTCGCTCTGACGCCGCCGTTAAGGGCTGCGTCCGTTATCACGGTGATCTGATAATTTATAGAAAAAAAACGTAAACTTTATCGTTTTTTTGGCGCACTTATTTCATCGCCCGTTCCTACGTGCCGCCGTTCAGCACAGCATCCGTTATCACACTCATCTGATGATTTACGGAAAAAAAACGTAAACTTTATAGTTTTTTTGGCGCGCTTATTTCACCGCCCGTTCCTACGCGCCGCCATTCAGTGCAGCGTCCGTTATCACGCTCATCTGATGAATTACGGAAAAAAAACGTAAACTTTATAGTTTTTTTGGCGCGCTTATTTCACCGCCCGTTCCTACGCACCGCCGTTCAGCGCAGTGTCCGTTATCACCCTCATCTGATGAATTACGGAAAAAAAACGTAAACTTTATAGTTTTTTTGGCGCGCTTATTTCACCGCCCGTTCCTATGCGCCGCCGTTCAGCGCAGCGTCCGTTATCACGCTCAATGAGGATGAGAGCTGGCTACAAGTGCCTCCAGGGCGACACGTAGCCAGCCCTCACCCTTGGAGCAGCTCAATGAGGATGAGAGCTGGCTACAGGTGCCTCCAGGGCGACCCCTAGCCAGCCCTCACCCTTGGAGCAGCTCAATGAGGATGAGAGCTGGCTACAGGTGCCTCCAGGGCGACCCCTAGCCAGCCCTCACCCTTGGAGCAGCTCAATGAGGATGAGAGCTGGCTACAGCTGCCTCCAGGGCGACCCCTAGCCAGCCCTCACCCTTGGAGCAGCTCAATGAGGATGAGAGCTGGCTACAGGTGCCTCCAGGGCGACCCCTAGCCAGCCCTCACCCTTGGAGCAGCTCAATGAGGATGAGAGCTGGCTACAGGTGCCTCCAGGGCGACCCCTAGCCAGCCCTCACCCTTGGAGCAGCTCAATGAGGATGAGAGCTGGCTACAGGTGCCTCCAGGGCGACCCCTAGCCAGCCCTCACCCTTGGAGCAGCTCAATGAGGATGAGAGCTGGCTACAGGT
>NW_027363342.1:915000-952500 GCF_046119375.1 Phyllobates terribilis
GATAAAACATCACATAGCATTCGGCCGTGTTATACGACAGTGTGAGCGAGCCCTTAGAGTCAAGGAATATTTACATGCAAATGATGATATTACTCTCCAAGTGTATATTTTTTTAGGCGAGTTCATAGTAAATGCTTTGCCTTTTTGACATGTGAGCAACTAAAGAACAAGAAAGATTTAGGACCTCCCCTATACAGAAACGGAAAATAGTTTGGAGGACTTGCATGTCCTTTTTTATTTATTATGAGAAAATCATAAAAGATCCCGTTTTTTAACCATGCTGTGACTTTCTGCTGAGGGAGAGGGAGAGAGCTGCCCTATTCAGAGTCTGTAATAAGACCTGCTGACAAAAGTGTTGAAGATACAGTCTAATGTGAATTAACAATGAAAAAAAGTTAATTTAACAAATGGCTTGTATTTTTTAATACAAACTTTTTTTGTGTTTACAGCTCCTTTAAAGGGAATCTGTCATCAGGTTTTTGCCACCTAATCTGAGAGCAGCATAATGTAGGGTTAGAGGCACTGATTCCAGTAATGTGTCACTTACTGGGCTGCTTAGTGTTGTTTTGATAAAATCATTGATTTGTCAGAAGGTAATTATTACTAGATGACTAGTAAGTTCTGTAGGACCACACCCCCATCACTGATCAGTAGATTTCTGTGTACACTGAGCATGGGCAGAAAGCTGCCAATCAGTGGTGTGGGCGGGGCTATACAGAGCGCAGCATTCAGAGAGCTGCTAGATCTGCAGCAGATAAAACGGTGATTTTCTCAAAATGACAACAAGCAGCTGAAAAAGTGACACATCGCTGGAATCAGGGTATCTGCCCCAATATTGTGCTGCTCTCAGATGGGGCAGCACAATTAATATTATGCCAAATTAATTTCCCGTGAACTATCACATGATCTATCACGGGGATCATGTGACATGTCACGTGATAAATCAGGTGTGTGGAGGGGGCCCTTGCTACTCTTAATCCACCCCTGAGTGAGACTAATACTGTACAACCAAATTGGCTCAGCACAAATGGTTTCTTCAGATGTGGAGCCAATCGGTGCAAAGCGTGTCTACATGCGGTTAAAACAGATAGTTTTATGTCCTTAAGTAATGATAGAGAATATAAAATTCATGATTTCCTCAATTGTAATTCATCAGGGGAGTCCCTGTGGATTTTCACATTGGATACCACAGGGGTTAAATTCAAGACAGGATCTGATACTGCAGTATTAAGAAATATAATTCTGCATTTATTTCCATGCATGTACACTGGGTACGGAAAGTATTCAGACCCCTTTACATTTTTCACTCTTTGTTTCATTGCAGCCATTTGGTAAATTCTAAAAAGTTCATTTTTTTCTCATTAAAGTCCACTCTGCACCCCATCTTGTCTGAAAGAAAACAGAAATGAAGAAATTTTTGCAAAATTTAATAAAAAAGAAAAACTGAAATATCACACGGGCATAAGTATTCAGACCCTTTGCTCAGTATTGAGTAGAAGCACCCTTTTGGGCTAGTACAGCCATGAGTCTTCTTGGAAATGATGCAACAAGTTTTTCACACCAGCATTTTGGGATCCTCTGCCATTCTTCCTTGCAGATCCTCTCCAGTTCCGTCAGGATGAATGGGAAACGTTGGTGGACAGCCATTTTCAGGTCTCTCCAAAGATGCTCAATTGGGTTTAGGTCAGGGCTCTGGCTGGGCCAGTCAAGAATGGTCACATAGTTGTTCTGAAGCCACTCCTTTGTTATTTTAGCTGTGTGCTTAGGGTCATTGTCTTGTTGGAAGGTGAACCTTTGGCCAAGTCTGAGGTGCAGAGCACTCTGGAAGAGGTTTTCATCCAGGATATCTCTGTACTTGGCCGCATTCATGTTTCCTTCAATTGCAACCAGTCGTCCTGTCCCTGCAGCTGAAAAACACACCCATAGCATGATGCTGCTGTTATGATCTGCTACAAGAACTAAGGAAAGAGAGGAAATCTGTCCATACAATAGGACTAAGCTGATTCCTTACGATGCAGCGGGCAACCTGTTCCTTGCAAACAGACCCGCCTATGTCCGCGGCTAATCTGAACACAGACCTATAGATTAAAGGGAGGGGTCCCTAAAAGAACTAAGGACTGGGACAAAACTGGACACCTCCTGGCAGAAGTAGTAGCAGAAGAAGACAAACAGACAAAAGTACTTAGTGGTCCAAGGACCAAACAAACTAGAGAGATACAGTAGGTACAAAGCACCTGGCTAGATTAAGAGTCAAAGTAACACTGAAGTCCAGCAAAGCCTGAAGGGCGGAGCTGGAATAAATAGGCAGAAGGTCACATGACCACAAAATAGAAAAAACTAACAGGAGGGTTCTAACAACTGCCACCACCATGTTTCACTGTTGGGATTGTATTAGGCAGGTGATGAGCAGTGCCTGGTTTTCTCCACACATACCACTTAGAATTATCACCAAAAAGTTCTATCTTCGTCTCATCAGACCAGAGAATCTTATTTCTCATAGTCTGGGAGTCCTTCATGTGTTTTTGAGCAAACTCTATGCGGGCTTTCATATGAGGAGAGGCTTCCATCTGGCCACTCTGCCATAAAGGCCCAACTGGGGAAGGGCTGCAGTGATAGTTGACTATGTGGAACTTTCTCCCATCTCCCTACTGCATCTCTGGAGCTCAGCCACAGTGATCTTGGGGTTCTTCTTTACCTCTCTCACCAAGGCTCTTCTCCCACGATTGCTCAGTTTGGCTGGACGGCCAGGTCTAGGAAGACTTCTGGTGGTCCCAAACTTCTTCCATTTAAGGATTATGGAGGCCACTGTGCTCTTATGAACCTTGGGTAATGCAGAAATTCTTTTATAACCTTGGCTAGATCTGTGCCTTGCCACAATTCGGTCTCTGAGCTCCTTGGGCAGTTCGTTTGAGCTCATGATTCTCATTTGGTCTGACATGTAGTGTGAGCTGTGGGGTCTTATATAGACAGGTGTGTGCCTTTCCAAATCAAGTCCTATCAGTTTAATTAAACACATTTGGACTCCATTGAAGGAGTAGAACCATCTCAAGGAGGATCACAAGGAAATGGACAGCATGTGACTTAAATATGAGTGTCTGAGCAAAGGATCTGAATACTTATGACCATGTGATATTTCAGTTTTTCTTTTTTAATAAATTTGCAAAAAAATTCTATATTGCTGTTTTTTTCAGTCAAGATGGGGTGCTGAGTGTACTTTAATGAGAAAAAAATGAACTTTTTAGAATTTATCAAATGGCTGCAATGAAACAAAGAGTGAAAAATTTAAAGGAGTCTGAATACTTTCCGTACTCACTGTATGTATCTATATAAACTGCTCCAAAAATAAAGGGAACACTTAAAACAACAGAATATAACTCCAAGTAAATCAAACTTCTGTGAAATCAAACTGTCCACTTAGGAAGCAACACTGATTGACAATCAATTTCACATGCTGATGTGCAAATGGAATAGAGGATAGATGGAAATTATTGGCAATTATCAAGACACCCTCAATAAAGGAGTGGTTCTGCAGGTGGGGACCACAGACCACATCTCAGTACCAATGCTTTCTGGCTGATGTTTTGGTCACTTTTGAATGTTGGTTGTGCTTTCACACTCGTGGTAGCATGAGACAGACTCTACAACCCACAGAAGTTGCTCAGATAGTGCAGCTCATCCAGGATGGCACATCAATGCGAGCTGTGGCAAGAAGGTTGGCTGTGTCCAGAGGCTGGAGGCGCTACCAGGAGACAGGCCAGTACACCAGGAGATGTGGAGGGGGCCGTAGGAGGGCAACAACCCAGCAGCAGGACCGCTACCTCCGCCTTTGTGAAAGGAGGAACAGGAGGAGCACTGCCAGAGCCCTGCAAAATGACCTCCAGCTGGCCACAAATGTGCATGTGTCTGCACAAACGGTTAGATACCGACTCCATGAGGGTGGTATGAGGGCCCGACGTCCACAGATAGGGGTTGTGCTCACAGCCCAACACCATGCAGGACGCTTGGCATTTGCCACAGAACACCAGGATTGGCAAAGTTGCCACTCGCGCCCTGTGCTCTTCGTAGATGAAAGCAGGTTCACACTGAGCACATGTGACAGACGTGACAGAGTCTGGAGACGCCGTGGAGAGTGACATCCTTCAGCATGACCGGTTTGGCAGTGGGTGAGTAATGGTGTGGGGTGGCATTTCTTTGGAGAGCCGCACAGCCCTCCAAGTGCTCGCCAGAGGTAGCCTGGCTTCCATTAGGTACCGAGATGAGATCCTCAGACCCCTTGTGAGACCATATGCTGGTGCGGTTGGCCCTGGGTTCCTCATAATGCTGGACAATGGCAGACCTCATGTGGCTGGAGTGTGTCAGCAGTTCCTGCAAGATGGAGGCATTGAAGCTATGGACTGGCCCGCCCGTTCCCCAGACCTGAATCCGATTGAGCACATCTGGGACATCATGTCTCGCTCCATCCGCCAACGTCACGTTGCACCACAGACTGTCCAGGAGTTGGCGGATGCTTTAGTTCAGGTCTGGGAGGAGATCCCACAGGAGACCATCCGCAACCTCATCAGGAGCATGCCCAGGCGTTGTAGGGAGGTCATACAGGCACGTGGATATATATATATATATATATATATATATATATATATATATATATGCCTTTTTGTCATTCTAGTAGTAGGGCCATAATTAAGACATGATTTGTTGAAACGTGTAGGTCTGTAAGCTATGATAGTTGCACATTTGCTGTATTCTTTGTGGAGCAGTGTTTTATATGGCTAATAAAAGCTAAGTTTTAATATTTTTTCTACTAAACAAACCTTTACGCTGGATCATTTGCACTTTTCCCTTGTCTGACTGCACTTACGTTTTGCCCTGGTACCACTTATCTGCATCTCCAGAAGTTTCCCATTTCTCTATTATACTCTTCAAATTACATTTTGAGACTTTCTCCTCCTGCTGTTGCACATATTTTTTTCCCTTCATCTGCACAGGTATCATTAATCTATCAACTATAATGGCCGTACCAGGTCCTGCAGGTCCTGTATCCCGTACACATGACGTGGGCAGTGCACGGCATGCCGCTAGTTTTTATTCTGAGTGCTCTTATATACGGTGGTAGTTTTACACAATGTTGAGCCTGTGATTTGCAGAGTGAAATGTCTGACTGCTAGAACAGAAGTATACGGCAGATTCTACAGCATGGATACATAAAGGACGTCCTGGGGGAATATACCTCCCTCCAACACTCGTCCAGTCCCTGCCTCACACTAGAGACATTTATAATAACTCCAGGACTATGGAGCTGGTCATTTTCTCATAATCTGTGGCCATTATTAGTGATCTCACATTGTACGGTAATATCACCCTGGAGGTTGTGATGTATTTAGTGTAATAGCGCCATCTAGAATATACAGTATATATCAGGCGATACCATGCTTACTATAGTTAGTCGTCTTCTGTGCCCTCTATAGCTATCTATTATACTTTATATTTCTTTATAATAATTTATAATAAATTACTCGATAGTTTTACAGCTTTATGATGTTTATTAATCTGCTGAAATGATAAAAGAAAGTCGAACCTTACAGTGGACACAGGTGGAAGTGTCCTCCATGATGGTGTAGGCTGAGGTGGAGCAAGTATTTAGTCAGTGGGGGATCAAGATGACGAGTATTCCCCAGGGTTCCCTGTTATCAGGGAGGGACCCGGTGTATGCAATCAAAAGATCTTATCCTCTGACCGGCTTTGTGCCATCAACAGGTAATGATCCTCTGTCCGGCTGTGTGCCATCAACAGGTAATGACCATCCGGCAGTCCGACATCAACTGGTCATCACCCTCCAGCTGTGTGCAATCAACAGGTAATGACCATCCGGCAGTGCGCCATCAACAGGTAATGACCCTCTGGCTATGGCCATCAATAGGTCATCACCCTCCGGCTGTGTTCCATCAACAGGTAATGACCATCCGGCAGTGTGCCATGAACAGGTAATGACCATCCGGCTGTGTGCCATCAACAGGTAATGACCATCCGGCAGTGCACCATCAACAGGTAATGACCCTCTGGCTATGGCCATCAATTGGTCATCACCCTCCGGCTGTGTGCCATCAATAGGTAATGACCATCCGGCAGTGCGCCATGAACAGGTAATGACCATCCGTCTGTGTGCCATCAACAGGTAATTATCCTCTGTCCGGCTGTGTGCCATCAACAGGTAATGACCCTCTGGCTATGGCCATCAATAGGTCATCATCCTCCAGCTGTGTGCCATCAACAGGTAATGACCCTCTGGCTATGGTCATCAATAGGTCATCACCCTCCGGCTGTGTGCCATCAACAGGTAATGACCCTCTGGCTATGGCCATCAATAGATCATCACCCTCCGGCTGTGTGCCATCAAATGTTTTTATCTTCTGTCCAGTTTTGTGCCATCAAGAGGTAATGACCCTCCAGCTGTGGGCCATCAACAGGTCATCACCCTTCGGCATTTAGGCTTCTTGTCTTCTGTAAGATGCGATTCTTGAGTCTCCTGATTCTAAAAAATATTTAAAAAATCACCGATTAAACTAATAATCTATCTTGTACATAAGCATCACAATTTATAATCTATCTAGTGCATAAGTATGACAATTTATAATCTATCTAGTGCATAAGTATGACAATTTAGCTCACAGAACATACACTATGGTAAAACATTAGACCCTACAAGCAGAAATTTGCTAAACTAATATAAATATAACTGACAAATCAGTAGAAAAATCGCTACCAATGGCACAGCTCTCTTCACATCAACCTGTAACCATAGTAGATAAGAAATAGAGGACAATGCTCATAGTCAGTTATCAACAATTCGGCATGGGGCATCCCACCAGAGACATTATAATATCTAGTAGATTATAGATGGCAATAGAATTTACCAACAAGCACATAGTACGCCAAACTCAAGTACATAGTATGCCAAACCTCGACACGTTTTCCTAAAATAGGTTCATCAGAAGCACATACTAGACAGTGATACTTAGCAAAGCGTTCATAGATATATGCGCCATATGATAAGGTGCTAAAGTGCAAGTGTGTGACAAAATATCCATGCGATTTCAGGTGCAATGCTGCATTGTATGTAGTAAGATGGTGCCCATCAGACAGCATGTATAGGACTAACCTGTGATGAAAACACGAGCAATGGGAAAGTTCAAGCAGTTGCCTTCTCAATCTTCCTCGCCTCTAAGACATCTAAGGAAACATCTTCTCCTCTTGATTTTGGGTTGAGGTGTTGTAGGCATTTCAGGCTCTGGCATTCTAGGTTCTGACATACTAGGTTCTGACATGGTAGGTTCTGGTGTTCTAGGTTCTGGTGCTCTTGGCTCTGGAATTCTGGGTTGTTGGCTTCTCTGAAAAATCAGTAACCTCTCTTTAAGCTCCGTTGAACTTCGAGCTCTTCTTCCTATATTGTTGTGAGGGATCATTCTGACCCAGACAATATCACTGAACGCCACTTTATAGTTGCAACTAGGAACCTTTTTCGCATCCTGCGGTGCAGGAGCCATGGATGGAGTAGAACATTTGCCATTGGGCAGGACAGGTGTTCTCCTGGAGTCTTGCTTCTGAACCTGAGGGATGCAAATCGGCTCCTTACAAGCACTTTGTTCCTTCAGAATGGTTTTGTTCTCAGGAGTTTTCTGATTGTTTCACCAGGTTCAGACATTGCCCACTTGCTCAGGACAAGACTTAAGGCCAAATACTCTAGTATTGTCAGTAGTGTCATCACCGCAACAAAAACTGCGTCACGGAAGAGCCAAAGAGGAAGATTGATGGAAGCTTGATAGGTGCTTCTTCTGAGATCCACGGGTAGTGGGTCATCCTATAATAAAGAAAAAAAACATAATAAAGTCCTGTATATTTATACCCAATCCAGTCAAACAGAGAGCCCTTGTTATTATACAGTGATGGATACATTATCAAGCAACTTTCAGAAATATCCCATTGAGAAGATCAGGAAGAAGTTTGGGATTCACCTCCAGGGTCCATGGAATATTATTTACAGTTGGACTTTCATATGACGGACGGTCACGTGTCCAGTATGAGAAGTCCTGCAAGAGGCGATATTCTCATTAGCTGATCCTTGTGACCTCCATATTGATGAGAACATACTCGCCCTCAGTGTACTGTAATGTGGGGGGTAGAGCAACGTAAAGCACAGAAATGATAGGATGATACTCATCATCTCCAGAGGTCTCTCAGCACCAAGGTATGGTCAATGAGATACAAGCTGCAGATGGGCCGAGGCTTCTAATATACCCAGGGGTGACATCACAAAGCCCTCTGTGACATCATTGCACAGTTCTATCCATCATGTCACTGATACTTTGGACCTAACTAAATGTCTAAAAGAGAACCCTTCCACATGATTTCCAATCACGGAGCAGCTTCAGTTTTTCAAGAAAAGTTTAAAAAATATAATCTGTGCTGTGATTGGTCACAATGGCACATGAAGCAGAACGTCTTTAGATCTTTTAAAGGGAAAGTGTCAGCAATTTTTTTACAATTGTAAAATTGTAAAGTATTTATATTTATATATAAATACACATATATATTTAAAAAGGTTTTAATGGTATAAAATCTGAAAAAAATATTTTAACTCTTTTGATGTTTTCATCTTGTAAACACTAGGGGGAGCAGCTGCTGATATTTCCATGAAAACAGAATACAGCTAGCTCGCATTACGACTGCAGTAAAAGTGGGCGGGATCTGCTCACATGGGTGTGATGTCACTCCTCCCCTTCTGGGCGTTTGCAAAAAGGTAAATGAGACTGTAGTTTAGGATCACAGTGCGGAGCGATCACTGGTGACTGCAAAGTGATATATAAGGGACAACACCAAAGTCATTAATCACTACAAGGACAAGGCAGGAATGTGGGAGTCAGAGGGGTCACCCCACACTTATATCCCCTCTGACTGTCACTTCCTAAGCTCCTTTCCCTGCCATAACCTCTTATTCCCGCAGGTAAATTCTTACAGGACCCCCCTCCCCATCCCCTTCCCCTGCCGCAGCTGATTCTAAACGTCCTCCATATGTAATAATAGACAGGTACTCACCGGCAGCCTATGGTAATTCACAGGGTAGAACAGGGTACAGCACAGAAACAATATGGCGATCCTCATTGTCTCCAGGGGGTATCTCAGCACCAAGATATGGCCAATGAGATATGAGCTCCAGGTGGATGGAGCCCCCTTATATACCCCAAGGGTGACATCACAACGCCCTCTGTGACATCATCACCCACAACATTCCGTCACATGACATCACCCAGCACCAGCATCATGTGACCCAGCATAAATAGAAAGTCCTTGTTGGCTATAGCAACTATTCAAAACTAAGTTTAAACTTTTCCAACAGCTAAAGGCGGCTCTGTGATGGCAGTTTCTTCTTGTGGACGGTTGTGATAAATCTGCAGAACATCTACATAACGCGACATGTAGAAAATCCTGTCTTTTCCCCTCTGTTCTTCCTCTGGTGCTACAGAGACGGATAGAAGGAGCTTTTCCAGACCTTACAGTGCACAATATGGGACCTAATCACTGATATCCCAGATCTCCTCAGTACAAGCATACCGCCAACCTATGAGGACTAGAAAGAGGGCGAAACCATGCGACACGCGTAGTCTGGCCACGCCCCTATCCACACCCCAAGCCACGCCCTTTTTATGCCTTGGCAGGAGGAGATGTCTGTACAAAGCGCAAGTTATCAAAAGGCTGAAGGAACACTTTATCAACATGAATGAAGGTTTTGAAGGGCATCCACTGTCCCGGCACTACCGGAAGTTCCACAACCAATCTTATAAGGACACTAAGTTTTGTGGGATCCGATTAGTCCCCAGAAAATGGAGGGGAGGTGATTACCTGAGATTAATGTCGCGGATGGAATCCAAATGGATCTTCACATTAAATAGCTTGGCTCTGAAGGGCCTTAATCACGAGAGTCAGCTGTATGCCTTCAACTCGCAGCGGTATATACTGTATGTATTTTTTATCCCAGTACCAATTGAACATTTACATTGCACTTTTATGAACCTCCTTATATTTTATCAATATAATATGTCTTTTGGATATATTCCTTTGAATCCACCTATTTTATATATGTATTTGTTTCTATACATTGATACCCCTATTGGAGATACTATATAATGTTTTTATTTTTCTCCTTCATTTTTTCCTTTTTATCTCTGGATGGTACTAAGTGCCGAATTTATACTATCCTGGTAATATACACTGATTAACAGACTGTTTTTTATAGCCATCAGAAATATAAGTATATAATTTTTATTCATTTTTAACTAATTGTGAAAGTTTGAACAAAGTCTTTTTTATTATTATTTTTTTCACACACAGTCTATTCTTATTGGAATTCTATCTTAGTTCTATTGCACCTCCATATGTCCTTTTGCACCGTCTTGTTAGTATTGGATCTTCCTCCATTTCTTTGGTTGTATTATCTTTGTGGGGGGCGTTTGGACTTTATTAGGTTACCAGTTTGACTACCAGCGAGAAGCTGACGAAGAGGAACTGTGAGTCCTCGAAACGCGTAGTTTTTTTTGGCCTATACAGGACATCGAAGGAGAAGGAGAGAGTCAAGGCACAGGGATAAGCCCTCCTGATATCCAGAAGATATATATAACCATATCATATTATTGATACAAAATATAAATGCACAGAGTCAATAAAATCATTTAAAAACACCAAACCCCATCCTTACTTTGCAGGATACCTATTCCAAAGGTGTATCTAGGTTTTCTGGCACCCGGTGCAGCAGGGGCTGGCTGGCACATTTTAGCCTGGGGGGCAAGCACACAGCAGTGGCCCATGAGTAGCGGCCCATCCTTAACATGTTTATTACCAGATGCATCATAAGCCTATATTCACACGACCGTATTGTCTAAGTGCTGCCCGTGAAAAAACCTGACAGCACTTGGACCAGTAGATGAGTGTTTGTAGTGGTCAGACATAGTACATATTATTCTTATGTATTACTTAATGTTGAGCGATACCTTCCGATATCGGGAAATATCGGATCGGATTGGATCGGACCGATACCCAAAAAGTATCGGATATCGCCGATTCCGATACCGGAAACCAATGCAAGTCAATGGGACGCTAATATCGGAATGCCATCCCAGCGTGAGAGAATTATCCTGATTGTTTAAAAGCCGGCAGGCGGTAAAAAGCCGCCGGCTTTTAAACAATCACACAGCCCCATACTGCTTCCCCGCAGCCTCCCACCCCAATCCTGCGCTCCCCCCGCCACCTCACATCCCGATCGTAAGTTAGGACCGGGCGGGGAGCGCAGCACCAAGGAGCAGGGAGCGAAGGACCCAGGCGGGGAAGCCGGCAGGGAAAAGACTTCACCGCCGGCTTTCCCGTTTTGTGCTGCGCTCTCCCGCCGGTTATTTCAAATGAACAGCTGAGGTATCAGGTGATGCTGATCAGCTGTTCATTTGAAGTAGCTGCGGTGCCCTCAGAGGGTTCATGTGAGTTCATGCTTCACTGCATGAACTCACATGAACTTTCCCACGGCCGCACAGGTCAGACTCACCTCCCAGACCATCAGACCCATCATGATTGGAGTGTGCGCGGGTGTCTGTGCGATGTGTGCGGGTGTGTGCGCGATGTCTGCGGGTGTCTGCGTGCAGGCAGACATAGGCCGATGTGACACTACTACTCACATCGGCCTTTGTCTGTCCCCCGTCCACTCGTGCCAGCAGGATCAGCTCGATGGGAGCAGTAGTTCCCATCAGCCTGATCCTGCTATTTAAACTGCCCCATATGTTATTTTTGCCCCTATACATCTTTTATGTTTTTAGGCCCCCCATATATTTTTTTTGTTTTTGGTCCCCAATAAATTTTAAATACATTTTTCATTGGTGGCCAGTGGTTACCTAAAATAAATTAGTTCATACATTACCTGATCGCCACCTAAAATAAAGTAAAAAATAAAAAACTACACCTATACTCACCTAGACACCGGTTTATGCAATGATGGGGCTGCTTTACGGCCCCGTCATTCTAGCGGCGGCAGTGGTTTAGAGCGGTCACATTTTATGTGGCTGCTCTAAACTGGAGATCTTCGTGGGACACTCGTGGACTACTACGGAGGGGTAAGGATAAGGTTGTGGTTTAATATTTTATATTTTATTACAGGAGATCGATGGCTTCGGGGAATTAGGTGTCTAGGTGAGTATAGGTGTAGTTTTTTATTTTTTACTTTATTTTAGGTGGCGATCAGGTAATGTATGAACTAATTTATTTTAGGTAACCACTGGCCACCAATGAAAAATGTATTTAAAATTTATTGGGGACCAAAAACAAAAAAAATATATGGGGGGCCTAAAAACATAAAAGATGTATAGGGGCAAAAATAACATATGGGGCAGCTAAAATAGCTACTGCTCCCATCGAGCTGATCCTGCTGGCACAAGTGGACGGGGGACAGACATAGGCCGATGGGAGTAGTAGTGTCACATTAGCCTATGTCTGCCTGCACGCAGACACCCGCAGACATCGCGCACACACCCGCACACATCGCACAGACACCTGCGCACACACCAATCATGATGGGTCTGATGGTCTGGGAGGTGAGGCTGACCTGTGCGGCCGTGGGAAAGTTCATGTGAGTTCATGCAGTGAAGCATGAACTCACATGAACCCTCTGAGGGCACCGCGGCTACTTCAAATGAACAGCTGATCAGCATCACCTGATACCTCAGCTGTTCATTTGAAATAACCGGCGGGAGAGCGCAGCACAGAACGGGAAAGCCGGCGGTGTAGTCTTTTCACTGCCGGCTTCCCCGCCCGGGTCCTTCGCTCCCTGCTCCTTGGTGCTGCGCTCCCCGCCCGGTCCTAACTTACGATCGGGATGGGAGGTGGCGGGGGGAGCGCAGGATCGGGGTGGGAGGCTGCGGGGAAGCAGTATGGGGCTGTGTGATTGTTTAAAAGCCGGCGGCTTTTTACCGCCCGCCGGCTTTTAAACAATCAGGAGAATTCTCTCACGCTGGGATGGCTTTCCGATATTAGTGTCCCATTGACTTGCATTGGTTTCCGGTATCGGAATCGGCGATATCCGATACTTTTGGGTATCGGTCCTATCCAATCTGATACGATATTTCCCGATATCGGAAGGTATCGCTCAACACTACTCCTGACCCCACACATAAACTTCAGCTCATCCAGCACCATGACAACCAGCACAGCAGAGTCCTGCATCTGACGCGCCCCTGGGCCTGCTGTGTCGCGCAGCGTCTCGCGCACGGGGCTTACCCGGAACCGGATCAGATGAGGGTTGTAGTCTCCGAGTGGCGGGGACCCGGTCCGTGCCCAGGGAGTCAACTCAGTGTGTGGCAGTCTTGATAGATGTTATTTGAGTGTCGACTACGCCACCCATTGATTTGCAGCTATGGAGCTGCCGCTGCAGGGCAGACCGCTGAGGCCGGTGTAGAATTGTGCAGCGTGATAGTATAACCCCCAACGGGAGGGGTATGGCCTCAGGGCAGCCGACGTGGAAAATGGGGGTAGCAGGAACCACTCAGAGACGGTGCGGTGTAATTCAGGGTCTTTACTGGTAACAACGATAGACCCTCCCGGAGTACTTGCTAGCGAACGGGGCCTGGTCAGTCGTTGAGCAGATGGGATCTCCCCTGGCCAGGCGGAGTTGTAGGCCTCCCAAACTGACTGTACTCTTCTGGCTACCTTGCTAGAAGCGGATATAAGTAGCCCACGTCCCTGAGTGTACCGTGTGGTGCTCACCCGTATGGCCGGTGACTCGGGGCCTTCTAATGGCTTCCGCTCCACGATGGCGGTGCTGGTCCCACGCGTGTGACCGTGCCTTCGGGTTTCTGGGCCTGAGGACCTGAAATCCCCTGCCGGTCGGCTTCTGCTGCTGGGTAAGAGTTAGTCCCCACAGCCTCGGACGCCGGGTCCGGTAAGAAAGCTTCTCAGTCAGGGTGAGCTCTGCAGCTGCCAGCCCCTGACTCGTATTAGTATTGCTCCCACTGAGCTTCTGCTGTTTCTTCATATGACTGTTTCTTGTCTCTACTCTCCTTGACTCCAGGCTCAGGCCCCTGGACAGGGCCTGCCTGTGGAGCAGAGCCCATAGAGCAGCTCTGCTCCCTGTCTTCTCCTCTCAGAACTCCCTACCCTGCCTCAGCCCCAGGTTTATATAGGGGAAGTCCTTCCCCTCCCAAGACTGGGCAGGAGGTGTGGCATGCACAGGATCCCTGACCAAAGGACCTCCCACCTGCTCTCAGACATAATATCTCTATCACTGTGGCAACCAGACCCCTGGGGTGTCACACATCCACTGAGGCCCCTGATCATGTGACCCCTGACTCTTCCCCTCCTGTGACCTCATCACAGCTCCTGTGCGCACAGAGCAGCCATATATGTGGTGGCGGCTCTGCAGGTGGAGGTATGTGGGGATCCCCCATTACTGGGCGCAGGGGGCATTAACCCCTTGAGCACAGAGACTCTTTTGGGGTCTTGTGTTGCCCCTTTATAAGAATCATAAGGTTTTTGTTCTGTTTCCTATAATAGATACATACGACCCAACTATGGAGACAGGAAGGGAGGAAACGTATTGTTTTCATAGTAAAGGGCCCCTTTACTGGCCCCACAGTGTAATGCCCCCATTATGCCCCTTATACAGAATGTATGATGCCCCCACACAGTGTAATGCCCCCATTATGCCCCTTATGTAGGATGCATGATGCCCCCCACAGTGTAATGCCCCCATTATACCCCTTATGCAGTATGTATGATGCCCCCACACAGTGTAATGCCCCCATTATGCCCCTTATGTAGGATGCATGATGCCCCCCACAGTGTAATGCCCCCATTATACCCCTTATGCAGTATGTATGATGCCCCCACACAGTGTAATGCCCCCATTATGCCCCTTATGCAGGATGCATGATGCCCCCACACAGTGTAATGCCCCCATTATGCCCCTTATGCAGGATGTATGATGCCCCCACACAGTGTAATGCCCCCATTATGCCCCTTATGCAGTATGTATGATGCCCCCCACACAGTGTAATGCCCCCATTATGCCCCTTATGCAGGATGTATGATGCCCCCACACAGTGTTATGCCCCTTATGCAGGATGTATGATGCCCCCCACACAGTGTAATGCCCCCATTATGCCCCTTATGTAGGATGCATGATGCCCCCCACAGTGTAATGCCCCCATTATACCCCTTATGCAGTATGTATGATGCCCCCACACAGTGTAATGCCCCCATTATGCCCCTTATGTAGGATGCATGATGCCCCCCACAGTGTAATGCCCCCATTATACCCCTTATGCAGTATGTATGATGCCCCCACACAGTGTAATGCCCCCATTATACCCCTTATGCAGTATGTATGATGCCCCCACACAGTGTAATGCCCCCATTATGCCCCTTATGTAGGATGCATGATGCCCCCCACAGTGTAATGCCCCCATTATACCCCTTATGCAGTATGTATGATGCCCCCACACAGTGTAATGCCCCCATTATGCCCCTTATGTAGGATGCATGATGCCCCCCACAGTGTAATGCCCCCATTATACCCCTTATGCAGTATGCATGATGCCCCCCACAGTGTAATGCCCCCATTATACCCCTTATGCAGTATGTATGATGCCCCCACACAGTGTAATGCCCCCATTATGCCCCTTATGCAGGATGCATGATGCCCCCACACAGTGTAATGCCCCCATTATGCCCCTTATGCAGGATGTATGATGCCCCCACACAGTGTAATGCCCCCATTATGCCCCTTATGCAGGATGTATGATGCCCCCACACAGTGTAATGCCCCCATTATGCCCCTTATGCAGTATACATGATGCCCCCACACAGTGTAATGCCCCCATTATGCTCCTTATGCAGTATGTATGATGCCCCCACACAGTGTAATGCCCCCATTATGCCCCTTATGCAGTATGTATGATGCCCCCACACAGTGTAATGCCCCATTATGCCCCTTATACAGTATATATGATGCCCCACACAGTGTAATGCCCCCATTATGCCCCTTATACAGTATGTATGATGCACCACACAGTGTATGCCACCATTATGCCCCTCATGCAGTATGTATGATGCTCCCACACAGTGTAATGCCCCCATTATGCCCCTTATACAAGATGTATGATGCTACCACACAATGTAATGCCCCCATTATGCCCCTTATGCAGTATGTATGATGCCCCCACACAGTGTATTGCCCCCATTATGCCCCTTATGCAGTATGTATGATGCCCCAAAAAGTTTAATGCCCCCATTATGCCCCTTATGTAGTATGTATTATGCCCCCACACAGTGTAATGCCCCCATTATGCCCCTTATGCAGTATGCAGGACATTGCCAGACCTCATGTGGCTGGAGTGTGTCAGCAGTTTCTGCAAGGTGAAGGCATTGAAGCTATGGACTGGCCCGCCTGTTCCCCAGACCTGAATCCGATTGAGCACATCTGGGACATCATGTCTCGCTCCATCTGTGTCACCCTGGCCTGGATGCCACAAAATGTATTAAAGCTGTGTCTGAGAGCAAGGGGGAGGTTCTCTAGTCAGGGGAACATTAGCATGCAATGCCTCCTGTCTCAGGCCAGTAGGGGGAGCAGGCTGCCCCTATAAAAACTGGTGCTGGGGGCAGGGTTAGAGAGAATTGGATGGCCTGTCTCAGCATTGAGACTTGTCCCAGAGCAGAACAGGGACAGACAGTTGCACTGCACCTAAGAGGAAGTGTGGCAGGAGGAGAGCCACAAGCCAGAGACAAGAGGCGAAGAGAGCCTGTCTTGGCAGAAAGAGGACTTAATTTACCAGACTTTGGTGTCTGAGGCTGAGAGGATTCCACATCCCCCAGCAGAGAACCAGTCCGCAGGGGACTGTATATTCCTTGGCCTAAGAAGCCTGGAGGCCCTGCCACAACAGAAGGGACCAGTAAAGCCGTACAAGGCTGGGAGCAGAAAGGAACCCACGTCGCAGGCCATACAGGCGAGAATACACAGAAAGCTTGGAAACGTGGGCTGTTACCCTATCAGGAGGAGATAGCCAGAAGGAGCGCAGAAAGCACGGTAGGCCTACACCCTTACCCTGACCAGGGCCAATTTCCCCGTTGCTCTCAGACATCCAGGTCCCCCTCCTATCCGGGACTGTTTATGGGTCAATTTACCTGTTCTAGTAAAGACCCTGGACTGCAACCTGTTGTCTGTGTGCTCCTTGCTTCTCCAGCACTATCAGCACTGGGACTCTCACCACCATCACTCCCACCATCCACTATACTGCCCTGGGGCCGCACTCTTCCCGTGGGGAGTCACACTACCCTAGCTGCACACCTCATCAGCCCCAGCGGTCGGCATGCAGCGGCGGTTCCTAATAACCGCAATCCACGGGTGGCGTAGTCGGACATAATCAATAGCACATAACGGACTACCACTGGCCTGACCACCCTGAGCCACGGAACCGGGTTGCCACTACTACTCCCATCGTTCCCAGACTGCCCGGATCCGAGTGCCCCACGGCCCAAGAGGCGAGTCAGCTTTGGCGTAGTCGGCAGGATTTCATGCCCGCAACCACCGGGTACTGCGTGCCTGAAAAAGACTTTTGTAACTTACCTGTGGCGAAGTTTCCCGCCGTCCGGAGTCGTTTCCCGCCATCCGGAGCCGATTCCCGCCATCAGACGCCATCTTGGACTGTTTCCCGCCGTCTTCTGCCGTCTTCCCGCCATCCGCAGCTGTTTCTCGCCATCGGACGCCATCTTCAGGACGCCGCGCGGGAAGAAGAGGGGCGTGGACTTCAAAACCGCGCGAGATCCGAAGCTCCGCCCCACGCACCGACGCTGCGCAAGGTCCTGGAAGGGAGAGAGAGCGACGCTGACGTCATCAGGACGCGACGCAAGGTCCTCGTCCAGAGCAGCAGCAGCGGAGCCGCGGCCTACAGAAGAGGATCGTCGGAAGGTAGGCCACGCTTAACTAGGGGGGAGGAAGATGTCGGACACAGAGGCGCCCACTACCACCAACGCAGCTGCAGCAGCGGTGATGCCCTTTTCCCTGCCCTACATCCCTGGAGCGGCCTGGCTGCCCAAATACTCAGGGGAGCCCCATGCCCTAACTGACTTCAAGGAAAGGCTATACAGTTTGTTCCACGTTTACCCCCTGACAGAGGAACAGAAGGTCAGCATATTGACAGGGCAGTTAACTGGCGCAGACCAAAGGGAGGTAAAATCATGGCCCACTGAGGATAAAAGGACTGTGAAGGGTATTCTGGCCCGGCTGCGGGGTACCTTTGACACACGTACCTCCGCTGAGATTAAAATGAGGTTCTATGGATGTAAGCAGCGGGCACAGGACAGCATCAGAGACTATGCCCTAAATCTGCAGGAAGCCTTGAGGGCTATTCAACAAACTGACCCTGGCAGTGTGCAGGAAACGGATAAGCTGCTAACAGAACAATTCATAGAAGGTCTGCTGTCTAGCGCCCACAGGGCCCAACTGCGTCTCATGTTCTTTCAGAACCCCGACCTAACCTTTGCCCAATTTAAGGACAGGGCCATAAGGGTGCTCCGTGAATCTGCAACCAGTGGCGCTATAAACCCCCGGCGCCCTGCTCTCACCAACCACCAGGAGGCGGCGCCCTCCTCTATGGATCCCGTGGGGGCTGATGCACAGGCCCTGAACCAAGCCCCGTCGAAAGACCTGCACCACCAAGTCCAGGAGCTGACCAGGAGCGTCGCGGCGTTGACCAGGACCGTCCAGGCGTTGCAAGTGGACCCGTCAAGACCCATCGAGCTGGCTTCAAGTCCGGAGGATGTCCCGTGGCGTCGACAGAGGAGGATCCCGTCGTTCCGAGGGAGGCCCACAGACCGCTACGCAGAGGATGGACAGCCCATTTGCCGTCGATGCAACCAGCCCGGACACATTTCCAGGTACTGTAATTTAAAAGGGTCCAACCTGGGGCAAAGGGCCAACCCCCAGGCATAAGATCACCAGGCCCTTACAATTGGCGTAATAAGTACGTTGGGAGGCGCCCGGTTTTACCCATGGTGCTGGACGGTATCCCCATGAGCGCCTTGCTGGATAATAGGTCACAAGTAACCACTATCCCTTATGTACTTTTTAAGCAGTATTGGACTGATGCTGATATCACACGGTATCCAGACAATAACTTGAGCATCATCGCCAGTAATGGCTTACCCGTGCCGCAGATGGGGTTCAAGGAGATGACCATTAAAATTGGTAAAGTTGAACTGCCGGCACAGGGGGTGATTATTGTGGACATTGACCGTCGTGAAAGTCACCCTAAAATAACTGTGGGTACTAACGTAATTGAAAATGGTCTTTCAGAGGTAATTGTAATTCTACAACAGGTGGCGGTGAATGCTAGTTCCAGCCAACAGAGAGTCCTCAACAAGGAGATAAAAGCCCTGATGAGACGGCAGCAGGTAGAACTGTCTGGTGGTGAGATCGGTAGCGTAAGACTGAGTGACCCATTCCCCATTTCCATGCCTCCCAAAAGTGAAATGATGATCTGGTGTCGGACTGCAATCGGGTTGAGAGGTAGAGACTACCAAGCCATGGTAGAACCCGTGTACTCAGACAGCAGGCCCACCATTTTGACAGCCCGGGGGGTGGTTGATGTCCGTCATGGGAGGGTGCCCGTCCGCATCCTCAACATTGGGGAGAGGGAAGTACACTTACCCAGGTACGCTACACTCGCCAAACTGTTTGTTGTCGAACACAAAGCTATCAGGGCCGTGGAACCCTTGCCTCCATCTCCTCAGGCGGAGGGTAATGGCTCCCAGAAACAAAAGGAGGACTGGTGCCAGAAACTCCATGTGGGTGCTGACTCCACTCCCCTGCACCAAAAACAAGGAGTCTACCGGGTGGTACAGGAGTACGAGAGAGTCTTTAGTAAGCACCCGCTAGACTTCGGCAGAGTAAAAGGGATAGAACACCACATCCCCACAGGGAGCCACCCACCAATAAAAGAGAGGCACAGACCTGTACCCCCTGCACATTATCAGAACGCAAAGGGCATGCTAAGAGAGATGAAAGAAGCTGGGGTTATTAGAGACAGCTGTAGCCCCTGGGCAGCCCCCTTGGTTCTGGTCAAAAAGAAAGACGGCACCATGAGAATGTGCGTGGACTATAGACAAATCAACCGTATCACCCACAAAGACGCATATCCGCTGCCTAGAATAGAGGAGTCTTTAGCCGCACTAAAATCTGCTAACTTCTTTTCTACTTTGGACCTTACTAGCGGGTACTGGCAGGTTCCTGTGGCAGAGGCTGACAAGGAGAAGACTGCCTTCACCACCCCGATGGGACTGAGTGAGTTCAACTGTATGCCCTTCGGGCTCTGCAACGCACCAGGGACCTTCCAGAGGCTGATGGAATGATGTCTAGGGCACCGAAACTTCGAGACGGTCCTCCTTTACCTGGACGACGTGATCGTCTATTCGAAGACCTACGAGGACCACCTAAAGCACCTGGCCGAGGTGTTCGAAGCCCTGGCAGGCTATGGCCTGAAGGTGAAACCATCGAAGTGTCACCTGCTGAAACCAAAGGACCAGTACCTAGGGCACGTGGTAAGCGCGGAAGGAGTGGCCCCCGACCCTGACAAGGTCACGGCAATCAAGAGCTGGCCAAGCCCCTCGAACATCAAAGAGGTGAGACAGTTTCTCGGGTTGGTAGGCTACTACCGAAGGTTCATCCCCGGGTTCACTAAGATGGCAGCTCCTATGCAGGACCTCCTGATCGGACAGTCTAAGTCCAGGAGCCAAAAGCCGCCCTTCAAGTGGGATAAACCGGAAGAGGAGTCCTTCCGCCAGCTAAAGATGGCCCTCACAGGGGACGAGATCCTGGCCTACCCTGATTATGGCCAGCCTTTCATTCTCCACACAGATGCCAGTAATGTGGGACTGGGAGCCGTACTGTTCCAAAACCAACAGGGCAGAGAAAGGGTGATCGCGTACGCCAGCCGGAAGCTGAGACCCACCAAGAGGAACCCGGAGAATTACAGCTCCTTCAAGCTAGAATTCTTGGCGGTGGTGTGGGCCGTGACGGAACGCTTCAAGCATTACCTGGCCTCCGCAAAGTTCACCGTGTACACGGACAACAACCCGTTGACACACCTGGACAATGCAAGACTGGGTGCCCTAGAACAGCGGTGGATGGCCCGTCTCTCCAACTATGACTGATCAAGTACCGGGCCGGCAAAACCAATGCCAACGCTGACGCCCTATCGAGGATGCCTCACTTATCTGAAGGTGACGAAGACCCAGAAGAGCTGGAGGAGGTAGAACTCCCCGCGTTTCACCGGTATGGAGCTGCTCAATACTCCCACCGCGTGAAGGAGGAGGATCTAACAACCGTGATGATAAATCCCCTACCTCAACACAGCTGGGCCGAGACCCAAGATAGTGACCCTGCCATCCGCCTGGTGAAAGATCTGCTGACCCAGGAAGATGCCCGCATAGATCCGGATGCTCCAGAGGAAGCCAAGCAGCTATGGAAAGAGAAGAGCAAGCTGTTCCTCTACGAAGGCAAGTTGTGCAGAAGGATTGTCAACCACCGTACGCACGAGCTGACCTGGCAAGTCGTGGTCCCAAGGCGGGATGCAGCTATGGTCCTGGGGGCTTACCATGACAGAGCGGGACACATCGGTTCGGTTGGAAGAAACTGGAGTTCCTACTAAGAGGAAGGTTCTTTTGGGTCGGCATGAGAGGAGCTGTAGAAAAATGGTGCAGAGACTGTGGCCCTTGTCACCTAAGGAGGAAGGACCGCACCAGCCAGAAGACACCCTTGAGGCCCATCGTCACCACGCAGCCTCTTGAGCTGGTAGCTCTGGACCATGTCAAATTGGCTCCCAGCCGGTCAGGATACATCTATGCCCTGACAATCGTGGACCACTATTCCCGTTTTCTAGTGGTGGTCCCAGTAAAAGACTTGACAGCCCAAACAGCGGCCAGAGCCTTCCAGCAATATTTCTGCCGTCCACACGGGTATCCGGAACAGGTCCTGACAGACCAGGGTCCAGCGTTCGAGGCTGAAATCTTCCAGGAGTTCGGCAACCTCTATGGCTGTAAGAAGATTCGGACAACGCCTTACCACCCACAAACCAACGGGATGTGTGAGAAGATGAACAATATAGTCATTGATCTCCTGAAGACGTTGCCCCTGGAGGAGCGCAGCCTGTGGCCAGAAAAACTGCCGGACCTGATAGACTTATACAATCATATCCCGGTGAATGCTACCAACTGCACCCCGGCTTACCTGATGCGACCCAGACCGGGTAAGCTGCCTATAGACCTGGAGATGGGAGTCCTAACGCCTGAGGACACCTCCCCGGATGCGGACTGGGATACGGAAAGGCAACTGCAGTACAAGAAGGTGCAGTAGACTGTGGAGAAGAGCCTGGCCCAGGTGAGAGAGAGGCAAGAAAAACTCTTCAACCAACACGCCCCTGCTGGTCCCCTAGAACCTGGTGAGCAAGTCCTAAAGCGAAAAAGAAGGCTTCACAAGTTGGACGACCAGTGGGAAAGGGAACCCTACACCGTACTGCAGTCTGATCACGACAACCCGAAGGTGTGCGTGATCACCAAGGACGGAGGAGAAACCACTAGTACCGTCTCCAGAGACCATCTCAAAAGATGCCCCGAGCAACTCCGTAGTGCAGAAGAGGATCAGAGTGACCTTGAACCCGCAGAGGACAAGGAAGAAATGATCAGCACCGTTCTCGGAGAGTTCCCTCAGTCCTGGACTCGCATAAATGATGCCATAGTGGTACCCGTCCTGCATTTCCTGCAACCGGCACAGCAACAACCAACACCAGAGCCGGAAGGTGAAGAGGAGCAAGCGGTTCCAGAGGCAGAAGAGCCTGTACCAGCAGCCCAGGAGAGTCAACCCTCTGCTGACAGTGAGCCTGCCATGCCTGCGGTAAGCCAAAGGACCCACAGACAGCTGCCTTCCCTACCTGTACACCCAGCTGATAGCTGTACCCCTAACGCTAGTGGGGAAAGCCAGGTTGGTCCACCACCAGACAGTGGGCTACGTAGGTCAACCAGGAGCACAAAGGGGCTGATACCCGCTCGCTGGAGAATATAGAGCGCACTAAAATTGTAAATAACCTTGTTGCCAAATGTTGAATTGTTTGCAAAGTTACATGCATGTTTGGTAATTCCGTGTTTCAGTTTCTTGCAGTTACTGTAAGGACTCACAGGTTATGGACTTTTTATAACCGGGACCTGGTATGGACTGCGTTCGGAGCCTAACCAAGGAATGAACTAAGACTGTGAAGGACTTGGGGTAGGACAGACCCCCACCTGGTTAAGGCTCCCCGTTGTATTGGTGATATGGACACCCGGTCACAGGCCACACTGTGACCTTAAGAACTCAATTTGTGCGTCGTCTGTCTATTAATGTCTATTAATGTTTTATTGTCTTTGTTTATTGTTTAGTCCCGGAGTACTAAATTTCACTAGGGGGGAATGTGTCACCCTGGCCTGGATGCCACAAAATGTATTAAAGCTGTGTCTGAGAGCAAGGGGGAGGTTCTCTAGTCAGGGGAACATTAGCATGCAATGCCTCCTGTCTCAGGCCAGTAGGGGGAGCAGGCTGCCCCTATAAAAGCTGGTGCTGGGGGCAGGGTTAGAGAGAACTGGATGGCCTGTCTCAGCATTGAGACTTGTCCCAGAGCAGAACAGGGACAGACAGTTGCACTGCACCTAAGAGGAAGTGTGGCAGGAGGAGAGCCACAAGCCAGAGACAAGAGGCGAAGAGAGCCTGTCTTGGCAGAAAGAGGACTTAATTTACCAGACTTTGGTGTCTGAGGCTGAGAGGATTCCACATCCCCCAGCAGAGAACCAGTCCGCAGGGGACTGTATATTCCTTGGCCTAAGAAGCCTGGAGGCCCTGCCACAACAGAAGGTACCAGTAAAGCCGTACAAGGCTGGGAGCAGAAAGGAACCCACGTCGCAGGCCATACAGGCGAGAATACACGGAAAGCTTGGAAACGTGGGCTGTTACCCTATCAGGAGGAGATAGCCAGAAGGAGCGCAGAAAGCACGGTAGGCCTACACCCTCACCCTGACCAGGGCCAATTTCCCCGTTGCTCTCAGACATCCAGGTCCCCCTCCTAGCCGGGACTGTTTATGGGTCAATTTACCTGTTCTAGTAAAGACCCTGGACTGCAACCTGTTGTCTGTGTGCTCCTTGCTTCTCCAGCACTATCAGCACTGGGACTCTCACCACCATCACTCCCACCATCCACTATACTGCCCTGGGGCCGCACTCTTCCCGTGGGGAGTCACACTACCCTAGCTGCACACCTCATCAGCCCCAGCGGTCGGCATGCAGCGGCGGTTCCTAATAACCGCAAATCCACGGGTGGCGTAGTCGGACATAAACATCAGCACATAACGGACTACCACTGGCCTGACCACCCTGAGCCACGAAACCGGGTTGCCACTACTACTCCCATCGTTCCCCTACTGCCCGGATCCGAGTACCCCACGGCCCAGGGGGCGAGTCACATCCACCAACGTCGCGTTGCACCACTGACTGTTCAGGAGTTGGCTGATGCTTTAGTCTAGGTCTGGGAGGAGATCCCACAGGAGACCATCCGCAACCTCATCAGGAGCATGCCCAGGCGTTGTAGGGAGGTCATACAGGCACGTGGAGGCCACACACAATACTGAGCTTTCATCTGTGAAGAGCAGAGGGCACCAGTGGCGACTTTGCCAATCCTGGTGTTCTGTGGCAAATGTCAAGCGTCCTGCTCGGTGTTGGGCTGTGAGCACAACCCCCATCTGTGGACATCGGGCCCTCATACCACCCTCATGGAGTCGGTTTCTAACCGTTTGTGCAGACACATGCACATTTGTGGCCAGCTGGAGGTCATTTTGCAGGGCTCTGGCAGTGCTCCTCCTGTTCCTCCTTGCACAAAGGAGGAGGTAACGGTCCTGTTGCTGGGTTGTTGCCCTCCTATGGCTCCCTGCACATCTCCTGGTATCTGCTCCATGCTCTGGACACTGTGCTGACAGACACAGCTACACTTCTTGCCACAGCTCGCACTGATGTGCCATCCTGGATGAACGGCACTACCTGAGCAACTTCTGTGGGTTGTACTGTAGACACTGCCTAATGCTAATGTACCTCTAGGGGTGAGAGCAATGGCAAAATGAAAAAGTGACCAAAACATCAGCCAAAAAGAATGAGAACAGAGAAATGGTCTGTGGTCACCACCTGCAGAACCACTCCTTTATAGGGGGTATCTGGCTAATTGCCTATCATTTCTACCAGTTGTCTGCTCCATTTGCACAACAGCAGGAGAAATTGATTCACAATCCGTGTTGCTTCATAACTGGACAGGTAGATTTCACAGAAGTGTTATTGACTTGGAGTTGTGATGTTTAAGTGTTCCCTTTATTTTTTGAGCAGTGTGTGTATATATATAATATATTTACATATTTCTATTGATCATATTAAAATTGTACATATACACTGTGTTCCAAATTATTATGCAAATAATATTTTCTCAGATTTTCCCAAATTACCTATATGAATTGCAGTCATTGTAATTTTCCAGTCAATAACTATTAGAGTACAATTGAACGGTTTTTGTACAAACTGCCTATGATAACAGTATATTTTTTAAAAAATAAAAAACTCAAACTGCACTCAAAATGCATGTTCCAAATTATTATGCACAGCAGAGTTTTCAACCTTTTCATTTTAATAAAGAACAAAAAAATGGTCATTTTTGAAATTATAAGCATTAGCAGGTTATTACAAACTGAAATCAAACAGTTTTCAACTCAAAACTTTATTCTAGGTGATGTTACATTTGCACATAGGACCCCTTGTTCGAAAGGAGCTTCTGAACTCTCTCGTCCATTGAATTTGTCAGGTTTTGGATGGTTTCTGCTTTAATTGTTGTGCATGAGGACAGAATACCCTCCCAGAGCTGTTGCTTAGATGTGAACTGCCTCCCGCCATCATAGACACTCCTTTTGATGATGCTCCAGAGGTTCTGAATGGGGTTGAGGTCAGGGGAGCATGGGGGCCACACCATAAGTTTGTCCCCTTTTATGCCCATAGCAGCCAGAGATGCAGATGTGTTATGTGCATCATGAGACGGTGCATTATCATGCATGAAATGATCTTGATGGTCCAGATGGATGGAGTGGAGGATGGCTGGTTGATGGACACCCCATGCAAACACGGCTACAGCGCCAACAAGGAGGAGGTGGAGTAATGTTTTGGGCTGGAATCATGGGGAGAGAGATTGTCGGCCCTTTTAGGATCCCTGAAGGGGTAAAGATGAACTCCATAATGTATGTTGAGTTTCTCAAACAGCACTTGCTTCCATGGTTCAAGAAGAAGAACCGTGCATTCCGCAGCAAGATCATTTTCATGCATGATAATGCCCCGTCTCATGCTGCACATAACACATCTGCATCTCTGGCTGCTATGGGCATAAAAGGGGACAAACTTATGGTGTGGCCCCCATGCTCCCCTGACCTCAACCCCATTGAGAACCTCTGGAGCATCATCAAAAGGAGTGTCTATGATGGCGGGAGGCAGTTCACATCTAAGCAACAGCTCTGGGAGGGTATTCTGTCCTCATGCAAAACAATTGAAGCAGAAACCATCCAAAACCTGACAAATTCAATGGACGAGAGAGTTCAGAAGCTCCTTTCGAACAAGCGGTCCTATGTGCAAATGTAACATCACCTAGAATAAAGTTTTGAGTTGAAAACTGTTTGATTTCAGTGTGTAATAACCTGCTAATGCTTAGAATTTCAAAAAAGACCATTTTTTTGTTCTTTATTAAAATTAAAAGGTTGAAAACTCTGCTGTGCATAATAATTTGGAACATGCATTTTGAGTGCAGTTTGAGTGTTTTATTTTTTTAAATATACTGTTATCATAGGCAGTTTGTACAAAAACCTTTCAATTGTACTCTAATAGTTATTTGACTGGAAAATTACAATGACTGCAATTCATATAGGTAATTTGGGAAAATCTGAGAAAATAATATTTGCATAATAATTTGGAACACAGTGTATACAGACCACAAAGTATGGCAGTATCAGCGATCAAGCAGACAAGGGCTGGAGAGAGCAGGAGAGACGTTAGAAAGACGCTCGAGAGAGAGAGAGCAGGAGAGACGCTAGAAAGACGCTCGAGAGAAAGAGCAGGAGAGATGCTCGAGATCAGGAGAGACGCTCGAGAGAGAGAGCAGGAGAGACGCTCAAGAGAGAGAGCAGGAGAGACGCTCGAGAGAGAGAGCAGGAGAGACGCTCGAGAGAGAGAGAGCAGGAGAGACGCTCGAGAGAGAGAGCAGGAGAGACGCTAGAAAGACGCTCGAGAGAAAGAGCAGGAGAGATGCTCGAGATCAGGAGAGACGCTCGAGAGAGAGAGAGAGCAGGAGAGACGCTAGAAAGACGCTCGAGAGAGAGAGCAGGAGAGATGCTCGAGATCAGGAGAGACGCTCGAGAGAGAGAGCAGGAGAGACGCTCAAGAGAGAGAGCAGGAGAGACGCTCGAGAGAGAGAGCAGGAGAGACGCTCGAGAGAGAGAGAGCAGGAGAGACGCTCGAGAGAGAGAGCAGGAGAGACGCTAGAAAGACGCTCGAGAGAGAGAGAGCAGGAGAGACGCTCGAGAGAGAGAGAGAGAGAGCAGGAGAGACGCTCAAGATCAGGAGAGACGCTCGAGAGAGAGAGCAGGAGAGACGCTCGAGAGAGAGCAGGAGGGACGCTAGAGAGAGAGAGCAGGAGAGACGCTCGAGAGAGAGAGAGCAGGAGAGACGCTCGAGAGAGAGAGAGCAGGAGAGACGCTCGAGAGAGAGCAGGAGAGACGCTCGAGAGAGAGAGAGCAGGAGAGACGCTAGAAAGACGCTCGAGAGAGAGAGAGCAGGAGAGACGCTCGAGAGAGAGAGCAGGAGAGACGCTCGAGAGAGAGCAGGAGAGACGCTCGAGAGAGAGAGCAGGAGAGACGCTCGAGAGAGAGAGAGCAGGAGAGACGCTCGAGAGAGAGAGAGCAGGAGAGACGCTTGAGAGAGAGAGCGCAGGAGAGACGCTCGAGAGAGAGAGCAGGAGAGACGCTCGAGAGAGAGCAGGAGAGACGCTCGAGAGAGAGAGACAGAGCAGGAGAGACGCTCGAGAGAGAGAGCAGGAGAAACGTTCGAGAGAGAGAGCAGGAGAGACGCTCGAGAGAGAGAGCAGGAGAGACGCTCGAGAGAGAGAGCAGGAGAGGCGCTCGAGAGAGAGAGAGAGCAGGAGAGACGCTCGAGAGAGAGAGCAGGAGAGACGCTCGAGAGAGAGAGAGAGCAGGAGAGACGCTCGAGAGAGAGAGCAGGAGAGACGCTCGAGAGAGAGAGAGCAGGAGAGATGCTCGAGAGAGAGAGAGCAGGAGAGACGCTAGAGAGAGAGAGACGCTCGAGAGAGAGAGAGCAGGAGAGACGCTCAAGAGAGAGAGAGCAGGAGAGACGCTCGAGAGAGAGAGAGACGCTCGAGAGATTGAGCAGGAGAGAAGCTCGAGAGAGAGAGCAGGAGAGACGCTCGAGAGAGAGCAGGAGAGACGCTCGAGAGAGAGCAGGAGAGACGCTCGAGAGAGAGAGCAGGAGAGACGCTCGAGAGAGAGAGAGCAGGAGAGATGCAAGAGAGAGAGAGACGCTTGAGAGAAAGAGCAGGAGAGAAGCTCGAGAGAGAGAGCAGGAGAGAAGCTCGAGAGAGAGAGCAGGAGAGACGCTCGAGAGAGAGCAGGAGAGACGCTCGAGAGAGAGAGCAGGAGAGACGCTCGAGAGAGAGAGCAGGAGAGACACTCGAGAGAGAGCAGGAGAGACGCTCGAGAGAGAGAGAGCAGGAGAGACGCTCGAGAGAGAGAGCAGGAGAGACGCTCGAGAGAGAGAGCAGGAGAGACGCTCGAGAGAGAGAGCAGGAGAGACGCTCGAGAGAGAGAGAGCAGGAGAGACGCTCGAGAGAAAGAGCAGGAGAGAAGCTAGAGAGAGAGAGCAGGAGAGACGCTCGAGAGAGAGCAGGAGAGACGCTCGAGAGAGAGAGCAGGAGAGACGCTCGAGAGAGAGAGCAGGAGAGACGCTCGATAGAAAGCAGGAGCAACTGTCAATCACTTCATCACTATATGACTCAGTAATGATACCTATAGCATATTACTCAGGGTGACAACATGGCAGGTCACAGAGTTACTTTCATGATCTAGATTTGCTAAATTGGAGACATATCATGATACAGAGCCCATGTCCATGACTTATGTCAGCTCCAAAGTGAAATATGTATTGAAAAAAATTAAAAAAAATTATATATATACACACACATATACATACACTGCTCAAAAAAATAAAGGGAACACTCAAATAACACATCCTAGATCTGAATGAATGAAATATTCTCATTGAATACTTTGTTCTGTACAAAGCTGAATGTGCTGACAACAAAATCACATAAAAATCATCAATGGAAATCAAATTTATTAACTAATGGAGGCCTGGATTTGGAGCCACCCCCAAAATTAAAGTGGAAAAACACACTACAGGCTGATCCAACTTTGATGTAATGTCCTTAAAACAAGTCAAAATGAGGTTCAGTATTGTGTGCGGCCTCCACGTGCCTGTATGACCTCCCTACAACGCCTGGGCATGCTCCTGATGAGGTGGTCTCCTGTGGGATCTCCTCCCAGACCTGGACTAAATCATCCGCCAACTTCTGGAAAGTCTATGGTGCAACGTGACGTTGGTGGATGGAGCGAGACATGATGTCCCAGATGTGCTCAATCGGATTCAGGTCTGGGGAACGGGTGGGACAGTCCATAGCTTCAATGCCTTCATCTTGCAGGAACTGCTGACACACTCCAGCCACATGAGGTCTGGCATTGTCCTGCATTAGGAGGAACCCAGGGCCAACCGCACCAGCATATGGTCTCACAAGGGGTCTGAGGATCTCATCTCGGTACCTAATGGCAGTCAGGCTACGTCTGGCGAGCACATGGAGGGCTGTGCGGCCCTCCAAAGAAATGCCACTCCACACCATTACTGACCCACTGCCAAACCGGTCATGCTGAAGGATGTTGCAGGCAGCAGATCGCTCTCCGCGGCGTCTCCAGACTCTGTCATGTCTGTCACATGTGCTCAGTGTGAACCTGCTTTCATCTGTGAAGAGCACAGGGCGCCAGTGGCGACTTTGCCAATCCTGGTGTTCTGTGGCAAATGCCAAGCGTCCTGCACAATGTTGGGATGTGATCACAACCCCCATCTGTGGACGTCGGGCCTTCATACCACCCTCATGGAGTCGGTTTCTAACCGTTTGTGCAGACACATGAACATTTGTGGCCTGCTGGAGGTCATTTTGCAGGGCTCTGTCAGTGCTCCCCCTGTTCCTCCTTGCACAAAGGCGGAGGTAGCGGTACTGCTGCTGGGTTGTTGCCCTCCTACGGCCCCCTCCTTGTCTCCTGGTGTACTGGCCTGTCTCCTGGTAGCACCTCCAGCCTCTGGACACTACGCTGACAGACACAGCAAACCTTCTTGCCACAGCTCGCACTGATGTGCCATCCTGGATGAGCTGCACTACCTGAGCAACTTCTGTGGGTTGTAGAGTCCGTCTCATGCTACCACGAGTGTGAAAGCATAACCAACATTCAAAAGTGACCAAAACATCTGCCAGAAAGCATTGGTACTGAGATGTGGTCTGTGGTCCCCACCTGCAGAATCAATCCTTTGAGGGTGTCTTGATAATTGCCAATAATTTCCATCTATTGTCTATTCCATTTGCACAACAGCATGTGAAATTGATTGTCAATCAGTGTCATTTCCTAAGTGGACAGTTTGATGCACTTGGAGTTATATTCTGTTGTTTAAGTGTTCCCTTTATTTTTTTGAGCAGTGTATATATACAGTACAGACCAAAAGGTGGACACACCTTCTCATTTAAAGATTTATCTGTATTTTCATGACTAAGAAAATTGTACATTCACACTGAAGGCATCAAAACTATGAATTAACACATGTGGAATTATATACTTAACAAAAACGTGTGAAACAACTGAAAATATGTCTTATATTCTAGGTTCTTCAAAGTAGCCACCTTTTGCTTTGATGGCTGCTTTGCACACTCTTGGCATTCTCTTGATGAGCTTCAAGAGGTAGTCACCGGAAATGGTTTTCACTTCACAGGTGTGCCCAGTCAGGTTTAATAAGTGGGATTTCTTGCCTTATAAATGGGGTTGGGACCATCACTTGTGTTGTGCAGAAGTCTGGTGGATACACAGCTGATAGTCCTACTGAATAGACTGTTAGATGCTTTTTTCTTGCCATCATACAAATTCTAAGTAAAGAAAAACGAGTGGCCATCATTACTTTAAGAAATGAAGGTCAGTCAGTCCGAAAAATTGTGAAAACTTTGAAAGCGTCCCCAAGTGCAGTTGCAAAAACCATCAAGCGCTACAAAGAAACTGTCTCACATGAGGACTGCCCCAGGAAAGGAAGACCAAGAGTCACCTCTGCTTCTGAGGATAAGTTTATCCAAGTCACCAGCCTCAGAAATCGCAGGTTAACAGCAGCTCAGATTAGAGACCAGGTCAATGCCACACAGAGTTCTAGCAGCAGAAACATCTCTTCAACAACTGTTAAGAGGAGACTTTGTGCAGCAGGCCTTCATGGTAAAATAGCTGCTAGGAAACCACTGCTAAGGACAGGCAACAAGCAGAAGAGACTTGTTTGGGCTAAAGAACACAAGGAATGGACATTAGACCAGTGGAAATCTGTGCTTTGGTCTGATGAGTCCAAATTTGAGATCTTTGGTTCCAACCACCGTGTCTTTGTGCGATGCATAAAAGGTGAACGGATGGACTCTACATGCCTGGTTCACACAGTGAAGCATGGAGGAGGAGGAGTGATGGTGTGGGGGTGCTTTGCTGGTGACACTGTTGGAGATTTATTCAAAATTGAAGGCATACTGAACCAGCATGGCTACCACAGCATCTGGCAGCGGCATGCTATTCCATCCGGTTTGCGTTTAGTTGGACCATCATTTATTTTTCAAAAGAACAATGACCCCAAACACACCTCCAGGCTGTGTAAGGGCTATTTGACCAAGAAGGCGAGTGATGGGGTGCTACGCCAGATGACCTGGCCTCCACAGTCACCAGACCTGAACCCAATCGAGATGGTTTGGGGTGAGCTGGACCGCCGAGTGAAGGCAAAAGGGCCTACAAGTGCTAAGCATCTCCGGGAACTCCTTCAAGATTGTTGGAAGACCATTTCCAGTGACTACCACTTGAAGCGCATCAAGAGAATGCCAAGAGTGTGCAAAGCAGTCATCAAAGCAAAAGGTGGCTACTTTGAAGAACCTAGAATATAAGACATATTTTCAGTTGTTTCACACTTTTTTGTTAAGTATATATTTCCACATGTGTTAATTCATAGTTTTGATGCCTTCAGTGTGAATGTACAATTTTCATAGTCATGAAAATACATAAAAAATCTTTAAATGAGGTGTGTCCAAACTTTTGGTCTGTACTGTACATACACACACACACACACACACACACACACACACACACACACACACACACACACACACACACACACATATATATATACATACACGCCCGCAGTAGGGAAAATAAGTATTTGATACACTGCCGATTTTGCAAGCTTTCCCACCTACAAAGAATGGAGAGGTCTGTCATTTTTATCATAGGTACACTTCAACTGTGAGAGACAGAATCTAAAAATAAAATCCAAAAAAAAAATCACATTGTATGATTTTTAAATAATTAAATCGCATTTCATTGCATGAAATAAGTATTTGATCACCTACCAACCAGCAAGAAATCTCGCTCTCACAGACCTGTTAGTTTTTCTTTCAGAAGCCCTCCTACTCTGCACTCCTCACCTGTATTTATTGTACCTGTTTGAACTCGTTACCTGTATAAAAGACACCTGTCCACACACTCAATCAATCACACTCCAACCTATCCACCATGGTTAAGACCAAAGAGCTATCTAAGGACACCAGGGACAAAATTGTAGACCTGCTCCAGGCTGGGATTGGCTACAGGACAATATGCAAGCAGCTTGGTGAGAAAGCAACAACTGTTGGCACAATTATTAGAAAACGGAAGAAACACAAGATGACTGTCAATCTTCCTCGGTCTGGGGCTCCATGCAAGATCTCGACCCGTGGGATAAGGATGATTCTGAGAAAGGTCAGGAATCAGCCCAGAACTACACAGGAGGACCTGGTCAATGACCTGAAGAGAGCCGAGACTACAGTCTCAAACATTACCATTAGTAACACACTATGCCGTCATGGATTAAACTCCTGCAGGGCACGCAAGGTCCCCTGCTCACGCCAGCACATGTCCAGGCCCGTTTGAAGTTCGCCATTGACCATCTGGGTGATCCAGAGGAGGCATGGGAGAGGGTCATGTGGTCAGATGAGACCAAAATAGGACTTTTTGGTATCAACTCCACTTGACGTGTTTGGAGAAAGAAGAAGGATGAGTACAACCCCAAGAACACCGTCCCAACTGAGAAGCATGCTGGGGAAACCTTATACTTTGGGGGTGCTTTTCTGCAAAGGGGACAGGACAACTGCACCCAGCAACAGTCCCGAAACTTGAAAGATCTGGAGAAGATCTGTATGGAGGAGTGGTCCAAAATTCCTGCTGCAGTGTCTGCAAACTTGGTCAAGAACTACAGGAAACGTCTGACCTCTGTAATTGCAAACAAAGGTTTCCGTACCAAATATTAAGATCTGTTTTTCTATTGTATCAAATAATTAATTTGCATAATTGCATGAAATAAGTATGTAAAAATTATAAAATGTTATTTTCTGTTTTTTATTTTTAGATTCTGTCTCTCACAGGTGAAGTGTACCTACGATAAAAATTACAGCCCTCTCCATTCTTTGTAGGTGGGAAAACTTGCAAAATCGTCAGTGTATCCAATACTTATTTTCCCCACTGTATATACTTTGTTCCTAAAAAAGAAAAAACCCACCGGTCTTCTATGTGAACATAACAAAGACTATAACTAAAAATCTTATATATTAAAAAAAAAAAAAACTAAAACAAGGTTGACCACATTTTCTTATGGTATTTTTATCTGAAACTTCCTTGGAAAATTCACTGGAAATATCAGAAATGTCTGAAGTGGGGACCTCAATGTAAGACCCCCACCCATTAGATGTAAGGTGGCTCCCAAACCTCACGTGTCGATGCAGCACAGCCATCTGCAGCCACATTTTACGTAGAGCACACGCAGAACTGGGTCATTAACACATACATTAATCCTTTCATTTCGTTCTCCTTTGCTGAAGATGTGTTTGACAAAGACCTCATCTACCAAAATAAAGAGGTGTAT
This sequence comes from Phyllobates terribilis, assembly GCF_046119375.1. NCBI lineage: Eukaryota > Metazoa > Chordata > Amphibia > Anura > Dendrobatidae > Phyllobates > Phyllobates terribilis. The sequence goes on from NW_027363342.1 coordinate 949,415, forward strand.
TCCCTATGAACTAACAATACCGTGGCATCTCTTCTTCCCAGGTCCTCTGCGTTGTGCCAATCTTCTGGAAATGTGTGGATACATTGACAACTGGCCACTGCCAGGCCCCTGGTCGTAGTGATTATGCCTACTGTCCAAACTGATTAGACATGGACAAGGAGTAAGGTAACACCCCATTGTCAATTAGATGTAAGGCTATGTTCACACTAGGCGTTTTTTCACTACACATTACTTTCAATGGGTGAAATACACTGAAAGAAGTGACGTGCTCTATTCAGCAAAAAACAATGCAAATCACAAAATACTGATCATACAAAAACCAGGGTGTGAGCATGAGATTTCTGAAATCTCATAGACTTTGCTTGTACTGTAAAACACAGCTGAAAATTTGCATTAAAAAAACGCTGAAAAAAACGCGATGTGTGAACATAGGCACTGCACAGTGGTCTGAAACACAAATTCTGCACATTTGTGATTTTATAGGGTTTATAAGATTACTAAAACAGACGTGTCAGGAGACCACACAGATCCACTTTATAAAAACAAAAACACCTCAGTCATTGAAAGGTTAAATTACAACATTCCTAAGTCCAGCGCTCAAAATCTCCCAAGTCTCCTTACATTATGTAGTAAAGGACAGGTGACATTGGGGCCTTGCTTGTCCACCAGGTGATGTCTTATCGGTGGAAAGACTGTGATGAGAGGTTTGTCTTGAGGAAATTGTGGCGGAAGTAAACTGCAATAAAAACAAAGTATTAGAGCAAGACGCGGGATACATGACTGCAGCCTACAGAAACGTGACAGGTCCGGGGAAAATACCCAACAGCCTCATCTCATCTCAATGGAAAATCCATTTAGGTGGCACGTAGCGTAAGGCATAAAGGGACGTCAGCACCTTGACATATGATCGTAATGGTGTTATAAGAGATCTGATGAGTCCATCATGACAAATCTAGTGTGGAAAACATATGCAAATCCGTCTGGAAGTGCACTGGGGCGTATCACTGCACTTAGACAGCTCCTTTCAAGTGCACGGACACGCCCCTCTGCACTCCCACACCAATCTGCAGACACTCCATTTCCTTTTGACTGGCACATCGGAGCTCTGCAAAAAAAAAAAGGATAATTTTTCTGGGGAGGGACAATCGACGATACTGTTCTACGACTACTTCCATATGTAAAAGGAAGCTGAGAGGACCCTATAAGCCTCCATATTGATTTAAAGTGATTTCTTATTAGTAGCAATTAAACAACTTGCATTAATACACATCATCTATAGTGACGTCATGAGCCGCCAAGCAACATCATTTAATGGCTCCAGTGCTACAAGACATGACTATGGATGACAAGTCATTGTAGGGTACCGATTACACGCGGTGGGGTCTATCAACAGCATGGGACAAAGATATTCTAGAAGTACCTAATATGGTCTGCTTTCTTTAAGGGGTTGCCCACTACCTTGATATTGATCACTTACCCATTGGAAAGGTCATTAATATGGAATCAGTGGGGGCAGGGGTGGATTAAGAGTAGTAAGGGCCCCGGGCAGTTTAGAAGGCGCGCCCCCCCCCACACACCTGATTTATCACGTGACATGTCACATGATCCCCGTGATAGATCATGTGATAGTTCACGGGAAATTAATTTGGCATAATATTAATTGTGCTGCCTCATCTGAGAGCAGCACAATATTTGGGCAGATACCCTGATTCCAGCGATGTGTCACTTTTTCAGCTGCTTGTTGTCATTTTGAGAAAATCACCGTTTTATCTGCTGCAGATCTAGCAGCTCTCTGAATGCTGCGCTCTGTATAGCCCCGCCCACACCACTGATTGGCAGCTTTCTGCCCATGCTCAGTGTACACAGAAATCTACTGATCAGTGATGGGGGTGGGGTCCTACAGAACTTACTAGTCATCTAGTGATAATTACCTTCTGACAAATCAATGATTTTATCAAAACAACACTAAGCAGCCCAGTAAGTGACACATTACTGGAATCAGTGCCTCTAACCCTACATTATGCTGCTCTCAGATTAGGTGGCAAAAACCTGATGACAGATTCCCTTTAAAGGAGCTGTAAAGACAAAAAAGTTTGTATTAAAAAAAATACAAGCCATTTGTGAAATTTACTTTTTTTCATTGTTAATTCACATTAGACTGTATCTTCAACACTTTTGTCAGCAGGTCTTATTACAGACTCTGAATAGGGCAGCTCTCTCCCTCTCCCTCAGCAGAAAGTCACAGCATGGTTAAAAAACGGGATCTTTTATGATTTTCTCATAATAAATAAAAAAGGACATGCAAGTCCTCCAAACTATTTTCCGTTTCTGTATAGGGGAGGTCCTAAATCTTTCTTGTTCTTTAGTTGATCACATGTCAAAAAGGCAAAGCATTTACTATGAACTCGCCTAAAAAAATATACACTTGGAGAGTAATATCATCATCTGCATGTAAATATTCCTTGACTCTAAGGGCTCGCTCACACTGTCGTATAACACGGCCGAATGCTATGTGATGTTTTATCGGATAGGACTCGGCCCTATGTTATACTATGGGACAGTGCGATTATTGGCATGAGAAAATAATCTCATTCGATATTCGGACCATGTGCACCCATACAAGTCTATGGGTGCACGTAAAACATTAGACTGCACTCGGATGTCATCCAAGTGCAGTCCGATGAACACTCACAGAGACTATGGAGAAGATGGAGAAATTAAGTTCTCCATCTTCTCCATATCTGTGCTGCGAGAGAATCGGATCACACTCAGTTGAAGCTCTGACAGAGTTTGAGCCCAGTGTCATTAGCATAATTGGCCCTATTCTCTTGCATGAGAGAATATATGGCTTAGTGAGTGGACCCTAAAACTGAATAGTAGTGACGGACAGGAACCTCACAAGCGGGATCCATGTAGCTCTCAGATGTCATGTAGGTAGGGCTTCATTCCATGGGGTAGGGCTTAATTCCAATGTAAATAAAAAAAAATGGACTTCAAATAAAAATTAAATGAACACAAAAAGCACTAATTGAATTATTTTTTTCATATTTATGTTTGCAGCCCCTTTAAAAACCCTTTGAGGACCA